>NC_133659.1:15543245-15663245 GCF_037893015.1 Macrotis lagotis
TTTCTTTCTCCCCTGCCTAAGAGAACTTGTGAATTAAGGGGGGAAACTATAATCAGTTTATGGTGCACTGATTTAAGAACCTTGATTTTGTGGGAAATAGATTAATATCTCTGGGCCTCAGTTTCTCTACCTGTAAAATTAGCTGGCTAGACCCAGTGATCTACAAGTCCCTTCTAGCTTTCAATCTACGATTCCATAACTTCCATGATTTTATATGGATCCCACAACATTCCAATAAGGAAGATTCTATATGATTAATAATATTAATAATAACAGTTGTCCAATATTGAAGAAGGCCATGCCAACCAAATTAATAGTGGTATGTGTTTATTATACTGTGCAAAGACATCCTTCTCACTTGCCTCTATCAGAACCATTTCACCCCATGACCTGATTTGACAGGAAATAGGCCTTTTTGGTGAAGTTCTGGATGCTGCAGGAGTCTTGGATTCCTGAGTATGATTTTTCCCCCCATATCAATGAAATATCTTGACAACCCCTTGGCAACAGGCTGAAGCACCAATATGTGATTTTTGGTGATGAAATGGCAACAAGATATGTCCAAACCTGTCTCTCAATAGCATTCAACAACACCAGACTTGGACAACACAGTCATCCAAACCCATCTTTTGGTGGACTTAAATGATTATCACCCTACCCATTGGCTTGACTGTTCTCAAAGATACTAAGATCAGTGACAGGATTTCAACCCAGGTCTCTTAAATCTGGGTGACTTGAGTGGCTGAGTGGGTGTGTCATAGTGCATTGAGCCTGAAGTCAGGAAGATCTCACTTCAAATTTAGTCTCATACATTTACTAGCTAAGTGATCATGGACAAGTCACAAAACTGTTTGCCTCAGTTTCTCATCTATAAAATGAACTGGAGAAAGAAATGTCAAATCACGCTAATATCTTTACCAAGAAAATCCCAAATGAAGTCCAAGAGTCAGACATAATTGAAACAATGAAAAGTTTTTTTAATCTGGAGAGGCTACAAAGCTAAGGGTCAAAGAAACCTTGCCTTCAGAGAGCATCAAATTTATCCAAAATGTGAGGGGGAAAAAGCTTTTGAGAAAATTACCCCAAATCCCTATTTGACAAGTAGTTCAGCCAGGCTTACTGTAGCTGAAGTGAGGAAGCCTTGACTCTGATCTGGGAGTCGAGTGTGACCTCAGGCAAAGCACTTCATTTTTCTAAAATGTCATTTCCTCTTGGGTAAAACTGGGGAAATGAGAATACTCCCTCTCTCCCTGGGGGATTATTTCATAAACTTTAAAATTCTGTAGAAATGTGAAGAAGTTTTACTCTCATTCAAATATCATGCCTTTCATCATCATCATCATCATCATCAATAACAACAGCAAGAAAAATTGTCATTTATATTGTGCTTTAAGATTTGGACAGATCTTATCTCATTTGATCCTCATTTGAGCTGTGATGACAATACAGAACTTTAGCTATAGTCTTTTGTAATTCTGCAGATTCCATAATTCAGATTACCTCTAAAATATCCCAATGATCCATCTGTCAACACAAACTTTACCTTCTTCACACTTGCCTGCCCCAGGTAACATTTGTCCATATTCTCCCCTGGGTTCATCAGAGGAAGCCCATCCACCATGTTGGAGATAATGCATTGACGTGGATGCCAATGGAGTATATAGACTGCCATCTATTCTCTCTCTCTCTCTCTCTCTCTCTCTCTCTCTCTCTCTCTCTCTCTCTCTCTCTCTCCCTCCCTCTCTCTCCCTCCCTCCCTCCCCTCTCCAGTTTATCTTCCTTTTTTTGGCCACACATTTCCTTTATGACATTATTGCAATTTTGCTTTGCGATTCTGAGTTTTTAATACATTGCTACCAATACCCACCATCAGCTTATCTGTTGCCCTCTAGAATATCCATTTTCCACTCTTCAGAGACCAGTGTCAGACTGCAACTCATCAAAGCATTTTCTGTAAAAATTCATATCTTTTCCCAAACTGTTCATTTGGCAGCTCTCCGACGGCTTGGGTCGGGGCCTAGGATATTAGGAGAATGGAGGAGTTGCATTTGTTTGGGGAACAAAAAAAGTCTGTTATCCTCTGGATGATTCTGTCTCCTTTTCTAATTGTCTTGATTTACAGCTCTCTGTCTCGGCTGCCATTACTAACTGATTGGACACATCTAGCCCTGGATGGGAGGCTGAGAATTGGGGTTAATGTGAGTGAGAGCTTAGTAAGGAATTAACCAAATACCAACAACGAGGTCTCCGAGGGGACTGACTGCTTGGAGGCCTCACTCTGGTCCAGGCTAACAAAGCTTCATAGTTGTGAAATATGGCAGAAGAAAAATCCCACCCTTGCCTTCACCTGGACTGGGGGGCATGATACTCAATGATATGCCATTAGAGGGATCATTCTGAGATCGGTTCTTTCAACACTCACTCTGTCCCCCCGACTCCCATGATGTCCACTCCATGGCAGGCATAAATGGAAACTCCCACCACTGGGGAGGGCAACAATTTGTAATGCAACAATTAAGGGAAATATTGACTTAGGTGGGAGCTCGGCAGGGAGTGAGAGCCCCCAGAATCACAGAGAGGTCTGGAACATTCCTTATACAGTAGCACAAGGATACTCTTGGAGTCCCTCAGTCTCCTAGATGCTGAGAGGGCACCAAAGGCTGGTTTCTGAGTAAATTTAAAATGACACCCCCCTTTGCTAGTTTTGAATGGCCCTGAAGGGGAAATGTCCACAGTCCCCAAACTCTAGTTTCAAAATGGAAATCTCCTCAAAGAAGGATCCCAGTTTGCAACTGGCAAGTCGCAAGAAACAACGGCCTGCAAAATTCTAATTAGGAAAAACATTTCACCAGGTCTTGTTGGAGGCCAGGGGAGGGAGAGGGGAGCAAGGATCCAGCCGCCTGGGGCATTGTAAAAACAGTGCCTTTCATAGCCAAGATGACTCCAAGACTCTCAATCTCCCCTCCCCACCTCCACAATAAAAAACACCCTGAATACCAACCCCAACATCAGTTTTCTTCCACTTTAATCTTGTCCTCAAGATCTAGTAAAGTAAATAAGATGTCCACTCGAATAATGGAAACCCCACTAGCCTCTGTTAGGGCCTCTTCATGCCAATTAACTACATTCTCTGCAGCCAGAGTAGATGCATCCCAGGCTGCTCGGGCATAGACTAGCTTCCAGCAGGGTTGAGGAAGCCTCAGGCCCCTAATACTATGGCCGGCTTCCTCCTTCTCCTCCTCCTCCCTCCTCTTCCTCCAAGCACATTAACTTCCTGTCTCCTGGCAGTCACTTAAGAGATGTCCTCCACCTAGAGCAATGATTCCAGTATACAAACATACATCCATGCACATTCACACGTACATATAGATGCACGTATGCATGCGTGGGCATGTGTACCTGTGTGTGTCAGTTTTGTGTAGAGATGAGCACATATTTGTATATGTCTTATAGATGCTCACACACATATAAACACATTCCCTAGCTTATTTATACGTGACTACTTTCATAGCAAAGAGATCCCCCATGATTAATTTCAATGGATATTTCATTTATGAAAATCGAATTCAGAGACAGGAGAAATTCTGACAAATACATTTATTGTCCAAATGTACGTTTACAGATACCAAATTTGACTGAATATAGATAAGGTCATGTTCAATTGTAGTCATAATTGCTAATAATTCTTCTCCTCAGGCAATCAAGGTGCATGCCTTTATATATTTGCATGTGTGATAATATGTGGTTTACATAGAATTTACAGGTGCATTGTAGTAAGCCATGTTTGTTAGTACCTGTGTCTGTGTGTTCTGTGTATATATGATGCTGTGTTATATAATTAATATATGTTGGCCACATGTGTGCAGGGTTGTGTGTGAACATATGAATTAGGTGTGTGCACACATGGATGATGTGCATCAAATATTTGTGCACACACATTTGTGTGGGGGTTTTAGTCGCATATATAGCTAATCTATGTAATGCATGTATGGGTGTGTATTTGCACATGAGGATTTTACATACATGACCCATACTCCATATTGCTGCATGTCTGTGTTCATGTGTTTACATGGCTTTCTGCAAGTCACTTGTGCTTACATACTCGTGGTTCATTGCATTGTGCATGTGTGCATTTGTATCATGAGTACATTATATGTGGGCATCTGCATGTATGTGGGGTCTCAGGAGTTCTTTGTTAGCCTAAGTCCCTCCTTTGGGGAGCTATGAGGAACTAGGGAAAAATATTTTGCCATGCAAAGGAAAATCCCATCAACGCCTATTAGATGGGTAGGAAATAAAAAATCTAACCTTTGACACCTGCCCCCCCATCTTCTTTAAAAGTAAAAAACTGAATTTCTACTGTAGGGAAAAGAAGGGAAAGGGAGCAGAAGTGTCAGATGTTAAGGCTCAGAGATTCAACACAATTGGCTTATTGATGGAGCAAGTGCCCATAATCTGAAGTTTGTGACAGACAAACAGCAAGTCTGAAGCCCATTGGAGGTGATGTCCTCTTGGCCTGTAATTCCTGTGGATTGCTCCTGTTGGGGTGGGGGTGGGGGCTAGCTGGGGTGCAGTGGGGCAGCCCCTCGGGGCCTGGGAGCCCCCTGCCGCGTGATGAAATGAAGCAGGCCTCCCCTGCACCTGAGCAGGCCCATCCAAGCCCTGGGGGCTCCCAGGCCCAGCAGCATCTCCCTGCTTTTCAAGAGCCGACATATATCCTACTCTTAAGACAAGCCGGCGATTGCAAATCCGAGAATATAAATTACACTTTCATCTTTCTTTGGTTTTCTTTCTTTTGCTTCAGTTTTCCTTCCAGTATAAACTTTCCTGTCAAAAGGACATTTCTGAGGTGTCACATTCCGCTCGGGTAATGAACAGGTTGACAAATGTGGAAGGTGAGCAGACATTCAGGGGCTGCTGCAGCTGCCGACCGGTCGGGCGAGCCGCAGCCCGAGGAGCCCGTGACTTTCAGAAAGGGTAACGAGGCTTTGAAGGATGGGAAAGATGTCGCCATCAACCTGCCCTTCTGCTACTTAGTAATTAGATAATTAGTCAGGCCCTAATTATGGGATCAAGGTGCAGGAAAACAATTAGTGGGGAAGCAATGAGTACATAAAAGGCAAATGGAGATCCCTGAAAACAATATTTAATTTTATGATATTGCTATTTGCTGTAATAATTCGGAGACAGGTTGGGTGAACAGGCTCACTTAGGCCTCTCGTGGTTGCCCCCCTCTGAGCACTGGGGGACAGAAGGCACACTGTTCAGAGATGTCCAAATTAAAAAAAAATGCCAGGAATCCTGACCCACTCTCTGGATGCAGGGATGCGGGGATGCTTAGGCGGGACCTTGATGGAGGCTTGTGCACATCCGTTCACCGCGTGAAGCTGCCCACCGACCCACAGTTAGACGGTGGGGAGGGGAGAGTCCTCTCCCGTGGCTCACCAAAATCAGGGAATCTCCCCAGTCCCTCTTCCGGGGGGGGAGAAATGGACAAACAGGTAAACACGTCTGCAGGGCCCTTCCTGGGGCTCCGAAGTATGAACACATTGTCTTGTTATCGTGATGAAAGTTAAATGATGTTCTAGGCTTCTTGGCAAATGAATTTGGAACGCTCAGCGGACCAGCATTCCTTTAAATTATGAAACTGAGCTGGGGGGGTGGGGGGCGAGAAAAAGAGGGACAAAGAGAGAAAATTGAGCCTAACAGCCTGGTCCTTAACTATTATTTACCTATTATCTGAGAGAATTGAATCTCGGCGTGCTGCAGCAGAGAATAATAAAAGATTTGTAGGCTTTACAAGGCCCCGTCCTCCCATCCAGAAAGCACCAATTCCCAAGGGCTCCATTGCCAGCACTGGCTCAGCTTGTCTGATCATTTATCCATAATTAGAAAATTAATATTTTAGATGGCGCTATGATGAACCCATTATGGTGATGGGCCCCGATATCAATTATAACTTCCATTTCAATTTCACTTACAGCCGAGTAATGGGTCCTGGTGGCGGCTCGGTGATGGGCTGAGGCTGCCGAGCGTGACGAATACAGATCACTGCGCATTAAGATGAGCAATCATTTGAACATGTATTAAAAACTATTTACAAGCAATGTAATTGACCGGGGTCAGGGGGAGATGCTGAAAAATGGACAGGTTGACAAATTCTTGTTCCGTACCAACAGAAAGGATTTATTAATTTCTTTGGCTGTAATTGAATTTTTGAAAGGTTCTTGTTAAGCTCTCATTGCTTTGCTCATCTCCTGCACTGACCTTCCATAGATCTGGCTCTGGAGTTCCTGGTTGCCTTCATAGCCCTTGGCAGAGAAATGGCTGATGGAATTTAAAAGGGGGGAAGAAAACAAGCAGCCACTTTGAAAATAGATTCAGCAGAGAATAACAGAACTGCCGAGCTACGATTGTCTAACTTTCCCTGCTTTAAACAGATGTGCGGATATGGACCCATCTACCTGCCTATGGATGGACGTCCACCCATATTTATATATATCTACATATGTCTGAACGGATTTCCCCTAAGCCTATGGATGTTCAGCTCAACAATGAGGGATGGAATTCTATATTTTACCAGTTTGGGGGGGGGGGCTGACAGGAACAATGATGGAAAGGTGAAGTAACCTTTCTGTGATATAACAAAGTTCAATTTTAATAAAATGGGCAAAAGCAGTTTTTTTTCCCTTCTGCAGCTTCAGAGACATCCATGCCGCATTTATCTCTGATTCCTGCTTAACCATTTGCATTTGCTAAGACAATATTGCAAATTATTTAAAATTCCCTTTCCTCTTTTCTCAGGAGTGGGGGTGGGCAAAGGAAAATAATTATTGGCAGAATGATATGACAGTTTGTGTCTGGCACACCTTATTAGGGAACTCTTTTCTTCCTTCCCTCTTCCTAAAGCTTTCTCTGCTGGGGTCAATGAATCCCCCTTTTTTAAAAAAAATTCCTGTTAGGGCTGTAGGAACAGGCAAAGCTGAGAGGATGCCTTCCCAGCTTCCTTCCCAAATTAGTCACCTTTAAAGCAGCATGGAGAGAGAGAGAGAGAGAGAGAGAGAGAGAGAGAGAGAGAGAGAGAGAGAGAGAGAGCTGTGAAAGAACGCAGCGTAAGATAAATTATGAAAATATCTCCGCGTCTTTATTTGTTAATTTTCTGTGGCCTTGGGAAGCTTTGGCTGAGCTTGTCCTGGCTCAGACTCATGCATTCCCCTTGTTTGCCCGATGTCACTTTAATTGTTCACTGTCAGGGGTAGAGTCGGAGATAACAAGCTTAGCAAATGATGTCTGCTGTTACAACACAGTGATTAATATTTTACATGTTATTATCCTCTGTCCATTACGACAGCAAATTAAACTATAAATCACACCTTCTGCCTATGTCACGGAATCATAAATTGTCTCTACCTCTGACTCGCTCGGCTGCGGCGGCTTGGAAGGTTCTCTCTTTCATGAGAAAACAGAGTAGAGGAAAGTGCCTGTATGCTTTAGTCTGAGTTATGGACTAGTCAGAAGCACAATATACATCAGGGCTTATGAAAAATGGGGAGTTTGTTCTGCTATAAAGCAGAGGAAAACGAAGCATCTGGGTAAAAGTTTGGAGCTGTTATGGGGAAACAAAATGTTACAGAAAAATTTCTGGTGCTCTTCTTGGAACAATTACTGTAGCAGGAGGCAACAGCTTCCTCCAGGAATTGGGCTCCTGGGCAAATTCACTCGGGTGCCTGTCCATGGTGCTGAAGAGAGAAATGCGGTCCGGCTTCCTAACGACTGGGCTGCTGGGAGCCAGCATCCCATGGAAAATAACGGTCTAGATTGCAGAAAAGCTGGTGAGAGACGCAGTGTTTGTCCTGCGGGCACCTTGGTGGGCTCCTTTATGTTCTGGTGCTGGCTAGCTGCCCTCCAGCTGGTGAGTGTGGCTTCAAGGGTGGCTCTGGGAGCTGTCCCTGGCCTGCTTGTCCACGTGCCCACCTCCCCCAGGTAGGAATGAGCAGGGGGGGAGCTGCTTTCATTAGCAAAGGCCATTGGCTCCCTGAAGGCAAAGAAGGAGAAAGAGGCCACCTTGGCAAGACCCAAAATGGTGGCTCATATCCATAGGATCACAGAATCTGACCGGGTGGAACCTGAGAAGGTGTATGGTCCAACCCTCTCACTTTACAGATAATGATAATTAACATCAAAATAGTTCTTTAAGGTTTGCAAAAACACTTCATATGTGTTGTCTCATCTGATGTTCACAGCGACTCTTTTATGATCGTGCCCATTTTACAGAGGATGGTGAGGGAGGTTAGATGATTCATTCAGAGACATATAGATGCTAAGTGTCTAAGGCAGGACTTTTCCTGTAATCTTTCATCTACCTGCCCCATTGATAATCATGACATTTAGATAGCAAGTACCTCTTAGTTTTTTGTGTGAAATGCACCCCTTGTCAGATAAACACACACACACACACACACACACACACACACACACACACATATATATATATATATATATATATATATATATATATATATATATATATATATATATATCAAATAAAACCCACAGGCTTACACAGGAAATCAACTATATTGAAATGCAGAGATCAAAATATTTTTTTAAAAAGGATTCATGGATCCTAAATTAAGAGCCCCTGATTTAGAGCTTTGACATTTACAAAGAGCTTTACATGTTACTTATCTAATCCTCACAGCAAAACTATGAGGTAAATGTTATTTTTAGTCCAATTTTTAAAGAAAAAGGAACTGAGACTGAGGAATGAATGAATTTGCCTGGGGATCTCAAAACTAGTCTATGAGGAAGGATTTGAACCAAGATCTTTAGGTCTTTGCCTCAATCTACTACCTAAGGCAGATGAGGAAACTGAGGCACAAGGTCAAATGGGTTTTTAAGAGTCATTCAGTCAAGGGCATCTAGGTGGTGCAGTGGATAGAGAGCCAGCCCTAGAATCAGGAGGATCTGAATGCAAATCTGTCCTCAGACACATAATAATTGCATAACTGTGTGACCTTGGACAAGTCACTTAACCCCATTGACTTAAATAAATGAAACAAAAGTTTTAAGTTATACAATCTATGTCAACAAATTATTTTGCAGGATTGATTGATGTAAAGAAATAAAAGGGCAGTCACTACCTTTTGAGGCACAATATTGCTCATTGAGGAGTGTCCTGTTTGCAATTGGGGAGCTTCAATACTTCACAAGTTCAGCAGGCATTCCCTCTCACCCACCAAGTGAAATTGATGGCCTCCACACCTTAAATTTTCATAAGTCAAAAAAAAATCCTCAACTGGTGACAACTTTCCACTCACAGGTCTTTTTGCATTTAGCTAGACTGGTGAACAAATGCCAGCCTGAACCCCAGGAGTTGTTCTCTCTCCTTATCTTTGGCTAGTAAGATTTCTCCAAAAGCAGCTCAGGTGCAGGTTAGCCTACATTGAACCTCCCCTCCTTTAACACCACTAGGGGAAAGACCCAGAGAGACTCCCCAAGGTTGCCTGTGTCATCCAAAAGTGACAAGTCCAAAGAGGGAAGCCCATACATCACCAGCCCACACGGGCTCCCTGGGCTGCAATTTGCCTCTTTTCAAGAGCGTTTAGAGGTCTGGGCAAAACTAACAACTAATGCTCTCATCTTTCATATAAGGAAACTGAGTCCCCGAGAAGCTGAACTGCTCACATGAACACAAGTAGAAAGTAGCTAAGTCAGTTGTCTCAGATCTCAAATAATCCAACACACACACACACACACACACACACACACACACACACACACACACACACACGCTTACGTGTTCTCCCCCCCAGCCCATTTCATTCCCATTAGGATTTGGTTTTCTTGAGGGTAAAGACTATTTCCTTCCTGTCTTCCTAGCCCCAGTGCTAGCAGTGCCTGGTACGTAGTAGGCACTTAAAGCTACATGGTTCTGGACTGGCCTGGATAAGACTGGATTGAATTAGACTGGACTGGGCTGGTTCAAGTTCTCCTCCAAATCCTAAAAGGGCTAAGTGAATTTTACCAAAATTGGAATAAGAAAAATCCTTGTTGAAAAAGGTGCTGATAAAAGGCCAATTTACTTAAATGAATTATAACCATGATTTGTAACATTTCATAAGTGAATGCATTTGTTTATTTTCATTTAGAAAAGTGAGTCTGGACAGTTAATTATACATAGTAGGCATTTAATAGCGGTGTGTTTGATTGCATTCCCTGGCAGCAATTCTTTTCTCTTTTCAGTTTTTGATGGAGAGAAGGGGTGAAAGTCAGAAGGAACAATGAAGTTCAAGCTTCCTAATGGTGAGATCGGGGTTGACCCAATGATGTCAAAATGAATTATCCTGTAAACATGCCTTTCTGTTTTTTTAAAGGCCGGCTGCTATTTTTAGAAAAACTTGTCCCTATTCTTTCATTTCTCTTATTTTCACAATAATAATAATAATAATTGACCTTACCTGGGCTTTGGAGTTGGAAAACTTCTTTAATCTATTTTCTCATCTGATCCTCACAAAATAACCTAGAGACATATTGCTACAGGAAGGATCAGCCCCAATTTACAGATGAATAAACTGATCATGATCAGAGAATCAGAGAATCCATGGACTGGAAGAGAAGAGAAGGGTTTAATCCAAGGTCCCACCTGACACAAGCATCGCCCCCTTCAGTAACTCTTACCAACAATTCTCCTATTTCTGCTTAAATACCACAACTGACAGGGAGCTCACTTCGTCACGAGATGACACTTTCTGCCTGATAATATTCCTAGAAATTTAAATTTGCCTGAAAAGTGTTCCTAATGTTGAACCCCAAACTACCTCCCCATAGTAGAAAAGGGAGCCTGGGTGATTAGTTATCTTTCTAGTGGAGAAAATATGCATATGTATATATGTATTTATGTGGGTGAGTATGTTTGTGTGTATGTGCATGCATGTATGTTTATATGTGTGTAGATATTGTTTTGCATGCAAACACATGTATCTAGATATGTGTGTAGGTATTTTGTGAGCACATATGTGCATACACACATATCCTCATGTGTATGATATCTGTGTGTAAATACATGTAATGTACATTCTTATACATACAAACAGATGCCTTTGTGTATGGATATTCCATGTGTGTGCATTTGTGTGTATAAAGTATGATGACTGCTAGAGGGCACAGTGGATAGAGTGTGGGACCTGGAGCCAAGAAGACCTGAGTTCAAATTCAGATTCATAATAGTTTTATAACCCTGGGCAAATCACTTAACAGTGCTCTACCTCAGTTTCCTTATCTGTAAAATGAAAATAATAATTCTCACAGAATTATGAGATAATATTTGTATTATCTGTTCAAATCTTAAAGATCTATAACTATTCTAACTACTGTGATTCATCACATATTTTGCATGTCTGTAAATATGTGTGTATACATTCATCCATCCATATATCAGCAAGCACTTATCAAACATTTACTAAGAGCTAGGCACTTCATCTTTTTTTTTTTTAGGGGTTTTTTCCTTTGCGAGACAATGGGGTTAAGGGACTTGCCCAAGGCCACAGCTAGGTAATTATTAAGTGTCTGGGGCCAGATTTGAATTCAGGTCCTCCTGACTCCAGGGCCAGTGCTCTATCCACTGTGCCACCTAGTTGCCCCCTAGGCACTTCATCTTGATACTTCACAACACGCCCAAATTCATGGGGTTCACCATCTTGGAATCAGTGGCGTGGCAGAATTGGGCTAGATATACTCTGAGCTACCTTCCAATCACTGATGCTGGTATCCCTGGTGAGAAATCTCACATGTCTCCCCATCTCCTCTGGGATAAGCTGCAGATTCTTCTTTCTGTCACTAAATGTCCTAGCCTTCCAGTCTTCCTTTTCAGGCTGATATTAATAAATGTCTATTGACTGAATGACACAATGGCTGCCATGGACTTGAACTGAATGGAATTTTGTATTATTGGAATTGGAAGACAGTTATAGAACACAAAGAAACCGGTGGGGGGGAGGGAATCTGATTCTCCTGCCTTCTTTCCATTGATGTCACCGATTTGTTGAGCTGTCAATCAGCAGCAGACCAACCGGAGAAGGTTTTAATTGACTGCAATAATGGGTTGCCTGGTCTGATGCTGACTGATGGTGCAGTCAGACAGTGATGGGAACCCACAAATACTGGGGGAGGTTGGAAGAGGCTGAAGGGTTGTTCCAATTTAACCTAAGAAGCCGGTCCAAGGCAGCAATTTGACAAATCAGTGAAGAAGATTATAGTGAAATATAATCTCTTTGAGGGCAGGGAAGGGTTTTCCCTTCTATCTTTGTGTCTCAGCCCCTCACTTAGACCTTAAGTATTTAATAAATGAATGTTTGTGTGAACCTGGAAAGTCTTTGCTGCCATATACAGATATGAAGTCAACCATCAATTGACAAACATTTATGAAACTCCTACTGGGAAGGCAGGCAGGTAGGATGGTGTTAGAGATATAAAGATGGCAATGAAACTTTCCCTGCCCTCCAGAGCTTACATTCTTGGGGGAAGACAGGCATACAGTGAGAGACAATGCTCTTACCTCATTGCATTTTCTGTTGGGTTGACTTAGATTCATCTGGACAACACATGCTGAGCCTCTTGGATCTCCAGAAAGACATGCCAAGAAAGCTCTGTGGACTTTCTAGACTGAGTTTTTCATGCAATCAATAGGCTTACCAGCTGGGACTGAAGAAGGGAAGCTAATATAAGGTTCCCCCAAAAGAGACTAGTGTCCTGACTCGAAAATATGGCTTTGGGAATTAATTAAGCCTAAGGCTACTGGTGATCTAGGAGTGTTCTTACTCTGTGTATTAAATAGTTTGCCTTCCAGAGCAAAGAATCTCCTAATGGACATGGGAAAAAAAAGCCTATTTTAACAACTCTGAAAGGAACAAAAAGACTACACACTCTTTGAGGGAAAAGGTGGAACTCACTTAGAGCTTTGCAATTGAACTGGACTGAAAGTATATAGTGCAGCAAATATGGGGTGAAATACTCAGACCCCCTTGTAAATAAGTGACCTTGGAGAGTAGGGGAGTGTGGAGAAGGTTGATAGTTGGAAGCCCAAATCAGTTGCACCCAAATATTTCAGTGTGGTGACATCTCTGAACATTATCAATATTTACTTAACCCCATAGCCTGCTAAAGGTTGGAAGATTACTTAGCAGAGGTCTTACAGAATTTTATGTCAAAGATGGTAGCCAACTATTTCCCAGATGGATTTGTCAGACATAAGGATGGACTTAACTGAGAAAGGCAGAGGTTGTGGCAGCTCTTTGAAATCAGATATGGGCCCATCTGTTCGGGGTCATTATGTGCATCGGATGACCCCTTGGGGTCCCCACCAAGTTAGTAAGTGGTAAGAGCTCACCCTTCTATTTAATGAATGGTGAGAATTCACAGTGTTCCCATATATATTAATGAGAGAAAGGTGCTTTAAGGGCCCAATATAATCTGTTTATGCATTATACATTCTTCTTGTTACTATTCAGCATTGATGGAGCACCCACCATTGGTTAAGTTTTTCAAAGAACCATCTGACAATCCAGTTATCTGCACTATTAAGGGACAGAATATGGAATAAATAGCAATAATGATAATAGCTACTGTTCACATAGTGTCTTGAGATTTACAAAGCACTTTGCAAGTGTTGTATCATTTGATCCTCATCAACAATCCTGCAACTGTATTTGTTATCATTATCCCCATTCGATAAAATAAAGGAATTGAGAATTGGGGAGAAAAGACAGCAATTCAGTCTTACAATTAGTTTTGGTCTAAAGTAAATGGGATTGGGGTGGCTAGGTGGAGCAGTGGATAAAGCTCTGGAGTCAGGAGGACCTGGGTTCAAATCCAGTCTCAGACACTTCATAATTACCTAGCTGTGTGGCCTTGGGCAAGCCACTTAACCCTTGCAAAAACCAAAAAAAAAAAACCAACCTAAAGTAAATGGGATTTTAATCCAGATCTATTGCTGGAAGAGGATCATTTAGAGAAAATTGAACCTGGGACTACTGATCCCAAAGTCGGTGGTTTTCTAATATTAGTCTTTCAGCCTTCAAGGTCAGAGTTCCATCTGCTGTTCTACAAATGAAGGCAATGGATAGTTCTCCACAACTGGAATCTGCTTTTTGCCCTTCTCTTTCCAATACTTTTTCAGATTTTTTTTTCCTCTAAAGCTCAGAACAAGGAAATAATGTGGACTTTGAGGGCACTGCCTCTTCTCACTTAATTTATGTGACTTGCTAAGGTCTGCAAAGTTCTCTGTAAAAGTACATAGGGACCTTTTAAGGAAGTCCTTATTAGCCTTATTTTTCAGATAAGGACAGAAGCATAGAAAAGGGAAAGGGCTTGGCCAGGGTCACAGAGCTAGAGAGCAGGGGAGCTGGAAATCAGCTCAGGTATCCCTCTCTATTAATCAATCAATCCATCAAACAATAAAGATTTACTAAGTAGGACCAAGCAGACCCTGCTCTCAAAGAGATTAAATTCTACTAAGAAGATAAAGTTGATTGAATCTAGCTTTACCGCTTACAAATTGTCTCATTCAGGACAGGTCAAAGTTCTCAAGTTCTCAGTTTCCTCATCTGTAAAATGGGGGGAGGTTGTTCTTCATGGCCTCTGAAGCTACTTTCTGCTCTAAATCTATGAATAAATGCAAAAAAACCCAGAAGCCATATTATATTATCTAGCTGATAAATGACTGAATCTCTATCAAAAAGACCTGGGTTCACATCTTGCTTCTGACACTTAATAACTGTATGCCCTGGGTAGGTCTTTTCTGGGCCTCACATTGTTTTTAAAAAAGGAGGGAATTAGATTAGATGCCTCTGAGGTCCCTTCCAGCTCTGCCATGATCCATTAAGAATGTATCCATTAAGAATGAATCAGCAAAGGGATAAATAAAAATGACTGGGGCAGGAATCACTTCCCTGTCTACTTTGCTTACAAAATGGCCTAAGGTGGCCAAAAGTCCACCAGAAGGAGAAGGAGAAGATGAAAGGGCCTGGAAATTCATGACTGGAGAATGAAAGAAGCACCTAAGAAAAAGCTGTCTTTTCTTACTCTGCAAACATTAGGGTATCTGTTTAAAATGAGACAGAGGAGGGAGCTGTATCTGGAATATCCAGATGGAGGCCTTAAGGATGGGGAAAACATTATGTGCCTGTAGATTGAATGTATTTTCCCTTTCCAAAATAATAATAATAATAAAAAAGCACTGTACAAAAGTTATGTTTCAACATAAAGGCAGCCTGTGTTTCATAGCTATTCTAATTTATGGGCCGTACATTCCTGTGATTGTCTTGAACTGAATAGCCAAGTAAATAATCATATCTAGCCATAAGTAAATCACTTGGAGGTGAACCAAGCCTGTCTGAGGCCTTCAGGAAAGGGGTAACTGTTATATTTGGTGGATTTCTTCATTGGAATTCAAAGAAAACTCTTTATCCAATTCAACAAATATTTATTGAGTACCTACTGTGTGCAATGAGCTTCTGCTCCCATGAGGGGAATAAGACATAGATTCAAACAGAATCCAAATTGGAACATAAATATTCTCCTTTTTAGGATAAATATTCCTAAGGGAGGCACAGAAAAGTCATGAGTGGAGGGTCTCCTCCAATTCTAACATGCTCATATAAAAGGTGTGTGTTAAAAGGACTAGTAGATGATGGAAGCCAATAGACATGGAAAGTCAGGGTGGTGCCTTGGATGGAGAGCCATACTCAACCCCAGAAAGACCTGGGTTCAAAGACAGTCTCTGACACAAGCTGGCTCTCTCACCTTTCAGCTTTTGTGTCTGTCACCCAAGACCAGAAGTCAACACTCTCTATTGGTAGAAGGAGATGTCATTGGCATATGGGACTCTCACTTACTGTCCCCATCTCTTTGAGAATTTTGATCAGGCATTCTTCTTCTGAGATTGTGGACAAGGTGAAGGGATTGGAGATGGTTCATTTTGGTGAATGTGTAACTCAGAGACAATAATGATAATAATAATAATAAAGTATTATTGCCATTATTATTAAATAATTGTTCTTCATAATAATAACTTCTAGCATGAGAGACTTGCCAAGCACCTTACATATATTATCACATTTTAACTTCACAATAACCCTGTAAAATAGGTTCTATTATTACCCCCCATTTTTCAGATAAGAAAATTGAGGTAGACAGAGGTTAAGTGATTTATTTATGGTCACACAGAGATCTGAAGTGGATTTTGAACTTGTCTTCCTGAATCTCTGACTCCAGGTCCAGTATTGGATTTCTCATATCACTTCCTATCATATAGACTGGACAACAGAAGGGCCTAAGGTCTCTGCATGGTCTGGGATTCTACTAAAGCTTTCCTTGTCATCTCCATAACTTTCCAAACCAAAATATGCCTCCCTGCCTATCAGTTCCCTGTGTTTGTTTTCCCTCCTTATGACAATGTAAGTCCACTGACTGTAGGGGCTATCTTCCCTTTTATATTTGTAACCTTGATGTGCTGTTGCAAGCATGCAATTCCAGCTCTTGGGAATGGGGTTGGGTGGAAAGGATGAAACTGGTGGATCATTTGAATTTAAGCATTTCAAGCTCTGGATGTGAGCCAATCAAGGCTAACTGACTTGATCGGGTGTCTACAATGTCTAGTACCAATGCGGTGTCCTTTCCACTGAAGCCCTGGAGTCAGGAGGACCTGAATTCAAATCTGACCTCAGACATTTATAATTTACCAGCCTGTGATCTTGGGCAAGTCATTTGACACTGTTTGCCCCACACTCTAGTCATCTTTAATTGTCCAGATTCTTATCTGGTCAATGGATCTAGATAGTCCTAGAGGAGAAAGTAAGGCTGGTGACTTAGCACAGCACTCCCTCACTCAAATCTGATTCACTTGCTTTTCAAGGCATCACCTCCCTAATGCCATGATCTTCTTTGAGAATGGAGGACAAACATCATCATCATCATCACCATCTTCATCATCACCTACCTTTTAAAATAACCAGATGGAATAGTGGAGAGAGTGATAAAAATGGTGAAGACAAATTCAAATCTAGCTTCAGACAAACCAACCAAACCAACCCACCAGTCCCTACTTTCAAGAAGGTCATATCTAAAGTGGGGAGATGCCATGTGAACAGCTGTGTATAGGCAATGTGTAAATGTCATTGAATTTACTTTGTAGATGTTTGTATTTGGTCTTTACCTAAAGGTTGTTTGGTCTTATGTACATGCCTTTCTCCCAGCAGAATGTAAGGTCCTTGACTCAGGAGCTGTCCAGTTCCTAGCACATAGCAAATATTTAATAAATCTTTATTGAATTGATAAATAAGTGAGTGAGTGAGTGACTAGATGGATACTCTTCCTAAAAGAAAGAAAAAATCCTGCTACTTATTCATTCTGTGTGTTTCCATGTTTAATTCCAGCTCACATCTGTGGTACCCAATTTACGAGAAAAGATTGTAAAGGATTGAAAACACACTCAGGGAAATCAGATCCAACCTTTGTGGCTTCTCTTGTGATTACCAAGTCAAGTGCATCTGTAATTCAGCATGTAACATAACAGCCATGGCTTCCTCATTCACTTTGCTGGAAAAGGATCCCCCAAAGGTCTTCAGACTAATAGCGCTTGGACCAGGGCCCATCAGCAGCAGAACAAATGATGTGCCAGAGAGTTGGCAAGAAAGCTACCCAGTTGTAAGTACACAAAGTAGCTGGATCACAGAATCATGGTGTTGTAAGGCCTCTGAAAATCTCTGGAACCATCTCATTCAAACCCTATCTGAAAAAGAATCTTCATTCTAAAATATATGAAGACAAGTGGTGACCCAGTCTCTTCTTGAAGCTTTCCCCATCATCTCCATCACTGAGAATGAAGCCCAGTCCAAATGAGGACAGTTCTCATTGTCCCGTATTTCCTGATATATTCTCTCCTTACTACTTCCGCTACTGACTCTGTCTGTCCTTTGGGGCCAAAAATCAATCAATCAATCTATAAGCTTTCGTTAAGTACCAAGAAATATGCTATACACTAGAGATTCCAAGGCAGAAACCTAAAGGTCCTCACCCTGTGGGAGCCTATAGATACATACTAGCTCCCAGGAGGACCCATAATGACTTTATGTGGGAGGTGGTACTTGAACCTCGAAGAAAGCAAGGGGATTCCATTAGATGATAAGCTCCTTGAGATCAGGAACTGTTTTTTGCCTTGCCAGAGTCTGACACAATCTTGAGTGTTTAATAAATGTTTTTGAAAAATTGTTTCTAAGAGGCAGAGGAGGGAGTACATTATAAACATGGGTAACCCCCAAAGACACCAAGAAAAGAGATTTATGCATGAAAAGCAGTAAGAGGAACAATTTGACCAGAATGGAATATATCTTATGGTGAGTAATATGTAATAAATCTGGATAGAAAAATAAACCCAATTCCTCTTCAGTATTGTCTTCTCCAGGTTATACAATCCCAATTTCTTTAACCAATCTTTACATGACATGAATGGAAGACGTGTAATAATTCCCATTGCCCTTTTCTCAAAACTCCCTAGTTTGTGGTACCCAGAACTATACCCAATCCTTTCCAGGGCAAAGTCCAAGGGACTATTGCCTATGGCTTCTCAATGTAGTCCAAAATCAAATTCATTTTCTTCAACTTCCAGTTCACTAAAACTTCTGTATCTTTTTTAAACAAATTGTTGTCTTACCACAACTAGCCCCATCTTGGACTTATGAAGTTGATTTCTTGAACCCAAGGAAAAAACTTTACATTTAGCTTTATGGATTTTCACCTGATTAGATTCAGCCCAATGCTAGCCCATCAAGATCTTTTTGAATCCCAAGTCTATCATCAGGAGGAGATGAAGAGAGGTGAGGACAAACATTTTTAATTGCCTACTATATGTGAGGCACTTTTCATTATTGTTTCATTTTATCCTTCTGATAATCCTGGAAGCCAGCTGCTAGCATTACTCCCATTTTACAGTGGAGGAAACTGAGGTAGACTGAGTGATTTTTCCAGTCAAACAGCTAGTCAGTGAATTCAGGTCTTCCTGACCCCAACTCTAATACTATATCACCAAGTTGGCTGATAAAGGGCATTATCTACATCACCTGTGGACAGGTATATCTTATGCCTTTTGGAGAGAACAGAGCCCTGGTGCACTGTCCAAGGTGATGTTCCCTTCTGTCCTTTGATGGGCAATTTTCCAATTAATTTAATAGAAACAATAAAATGCAATAAAATCTGAAAGGGGAGGGGGGAGCCTCCCTTGACACTTTTAGAAACACAAGGGTTGGGATATTGTGGCTACTGTGGGGAGCCCTTTTTCCAGCCAAAGTTCATTCACATCTGAATTCCTGGGTAGGTGATCTATAGGACTCTGGTAGTGGAAAAGCTGCTCTGTCTTTAATCTTGTTCTCTGATGGATCTGGGAACCCAATGACCAATCAATCAGCAAATATTTACTAAACATCTACTATTTGTCAGGATTTGGGGGATTAAAAAAGACCAAAATGAATGAAGACCTGTTGTCAAAGAGTTTGTGTTCAATTTAGGGGGAAAATTTTATTGTATTATTGTTTGTAAATATATGTAATCATCATCATCATCATCATCATCATCATCATAAATGACTAGCATTTATATAGTACTTATTAGGTCCTAAGCATGATAAACTCTTTATAATTATAAAATCATTTGATCCTCCCAACAACCTTGGAACGTAGGGACAGTTAGTATCCTCATTTTACAAATGAGGAAACTGCAGCAAATAGTAGTTAAATGACTTGCCTAGTTAGTATTGAGATTGCATTTGGACCCAGATCTTCCTGACTCCAGGCTGGTACCTGCATCACCTCAACTTACCTCAACATGCCACTACTATGTCTATACCCCCAAAGAGATCAAAGAAAATAAAGGACCCATATGTACAAAAAATATTTATTGCTGCTCTTTTTGTAATGACAAAGAATTAGAAACTGAAGGGATGCTCATCGGTTGGGGAATGGATGAACAATTTGCATTATGAATGTGATGGTGTACTATTGTGCTATAAGAAATGATGAAAGGAATGACCAGAGAAATCCAAGAAGACTTATATGAACTGAGGTAAAGTGAAGTGGGATGGACCAGGAGAATAATTTACATAATTACAATGATATGGTAAAGACACATTTTTAAAAAAGATTTAGGAACTCTGATCAACACAAGGACCAACCAGAGTTTCAAAGAATTCATGATGAAGCAAGCTCCAAATAAATAATAGAGGTAATGGACTCAGAGGGAGATTGGGACATATTTGGAGGAAGGAGGGAGATGTGACTAATTAGGGAATTTGTTTTGCTTTGTTTTGTAACTGGTTTTCTTTTTCTTGCTTTCCCCATGGGCAGTGGGAGGAGGAAGTATAAGGAAGAAAATCTGGAGCTGAAAATAAAATAAATTGGAAAAAAGAAAAGAAAAGTGCAGATCAGTATCTGCTCTGAAAAAGAATCATATAATAAAACCACAAAGATTGATAGGAGACAGAATGGCAAGGGCTTGAAATGTCCAATAGAGGGATTCAGTGTGAGTATTCCCTCCAGGGATTCAGCTCACAAGTCATTCACACAAACCTTCTCACCCCTCTATGGCTCTCCTTCCTTTTCTTCTGTAAATCTTTGGGGAGGGAGAGATCAACCCAATGTGCTCAGTGGGAGAGCAAGATGGATTTCTTAATGTGGTTTTAAATGGATCACTCAAGCTTACTACCTCTGACTAACTCATACCCTTCCCCCTTTAGATCTTTTGATGATATCTCTAAAATAATTTATAATATATATGATCCAAAATGGCAAGATGCTATGGGATCCTCACATCATGCATTGCCCCAATGTCCTCTAGGATGTTCTTTCAAAGACAGGGGTATTCCATATTTCACAAACATTTGACTGTGGGGCTTAAAAGTGTCCAACTTATAATAAAAGAGACTGAGGCAGAGCTCTTAGTCAATGGCATTTTATTAAAGGATCCATGGTGCTCCCCTAATGAAGTTTACTCAGAATCGGGGATACTCCCTTCTTCCATGGTCTTAATTTTATAAAACTTCATATCAGATTTGATACCTGACCACTCTAAGAGGCTTTACAATGTATGGGGTCCCATTAGTTGATAGGCATTGTTTCATGAGCCCAAAATGATGTGCACAACTAGAAATGGTATCTCAGAAGAAGAGGGTTTGGGGTTGGTCAAAGCATGGGGCATCTCAGCTGACTTAATGGTCATAAGATGGTCACCTGCTCATATTGGAAAAGAGAGAAAGTCTGAAAGTATAAAATTAAGTTGGGAGTTTGCATGCCATTAAATTGCCTCCACCCTAGTGGGCTTGGTCACTGTAACAAGGGAAAAACAAGAGGGCGGCCTCTAGTTAGCTTCCTATTATTAAGCAAGGTATTTCACAATGTCTAGCTCAAATTTCTGGGGCCTGATATACAGAACTTAGAATAACTGCCCTTATACAATTATATCAAACTGATTAATACTGATTGGAATAGAGTGGGGGGTCCAAATGAATTCTTTTTCCCATGACTTCATTAGAAGAATATTAGCCACAAAATATTTATACTTATAAAATTGCAAAATTCTCCTTAAAGAAATAAAGAACAATTTACATAGATGAAGGAATATTCAGTGCTCATGGTTGGACCGTGCCAATTTACCTACGGCTCTGGGTAGAGTATTCTCTGTCCTTTAGAAAGTAATGAGTTTTTACTTTTGCTCTTGCTGTACCTTTTCAGGAAATATCCTTTTTTAAAAGTTAATTGATGTTAATTAGTTATCAATGATATTGAAAAGATACTAAATTGCATTGGAAAATTCTGTTAGAAGAGTAATCACTAGTGATTGATGTTAAGGAGAGCACACCAGAACAGGGCACTCAAACCAACAATATTAGAAAACCAGTACAACCTCTCAGGGGACCCTCCTATATTCCTGAGGGGCATATGTAGCTAGCTGCCCACCAAGGACCTGTTCTGTCTGGGGAAAGTGAGAATTGGGACAGCCTACATGATCCTATTTTAAATCTTTATCAATATGTTCTTGTGGGGGCAGTCAGGTGATGCAGTGGATAGAGCACTGGCTCTGGAGTCAGGAGTACCTGAGTTCAAATCCAGTCTCAGACAATTAATAATTACCTAGCTGTGTGGCCTTGGGCAAGCCATTTAATCCCATTGCCTTAAATTAAAAAAAAAATGAGAAATATATGTTCTTGTGATTCCTTTGTTTACTATGTAGAAAATAAATAGATGTCCTCTATCTTGTGCATTGAACATTTTCCAAGAAGAGATGTTGGATCCTCCTGATTCCTTTTGAGGAAGCCCTATACCTGAACCTAAGAATTAAATTATTTTCCCTGAGGTTTAAGGATGAGAGCACAAAGAGACAATGAGAATCTAATTCTCCTTCCCCTAAAGGTCAAATTACCCTGTTACAACCTGAGTCTACTTGAGACCAGAAGTGGCATCCCTTAGTGGGAGAAGGCACCCTAGCTACCTGGATCGGGGCACCTTTTTGCTACTATATGACTCAACACAACAATGGCCTTTAGACTAATTAAAGGAGCCCAAGAGATATTTTCTCTTTCACGTCTCTAGGCTATTTTATTTTCATGGGGCTGTCAACACTCCTGAGGCACAGAAGGACTTGGGATAAGTCTCACTTCCCATGGGAAGTTTCATTTTCTCTGTTTGGCATGTTTTAAAACCAACTACCAGAACAGCTTGTTAGCAAATATAGAAGATAATACACTGGGGGCATTTTAACAGCACGTTGTCCTTGAATTTCTATCTAAATACCGGTAATAGCTCAACACCTTGTAAATAAGGAACAGCATGTTCTGTCTACTGGGGAGTGACTCTGAACAAGCTATCAGAGCAGCAGAGGTGGCAGAGTGCTTCTGTGAAGGTGACACTTGGCCTCATCAATGTCAAAGAGTAAGCGAGCCTCTCCCCCATCATATGGCTTTCCCCCCATCTTCCCATATCATGACTGTGGAAGAGGAGGAGGAAAGATTGTAAACTAAGGAAAGGGCTCCTTCATCATAGAGGAGGAAGGCATCCCTCTTGTTCACTTGGGTTGGGCAGTGGGGCACAGTCCAGGTCACTGGGGGGATCTCCACATCAGGTCTATTGCGTCCCCTGAACTGTTACTGATGCTAGAAAGTCTACAGAATTTGTCACTGCCCATTACAGCTGGCAGTCAAGGATACCACTCCAGATCCTTTTTTATAGCAACCCTAAATACAGAGCTTTCAAACAGATAAAACTCATTATTTTAGTCAGTTTCATTTTTATGCAAATTTTCAGGACTTTGGACAGGAGATCAAGTTCAATTGAGGAGGGAAGTGGGAGAACATGCTCAGGGAGAGGGTCCTCAGGGCCCTAGAATCCCAAAGAGAGATCTGTATGACACCATCACATCAAACCTCCTCTTTTTACAGATAAGGAAACTGACAATCTGAAGTATAAAGCAATTCTCCCAGTGTCTCATACTGAGTAAGGATCAGAGGAAAATTTGAACCCAGATCTTCCTGACTTCAAGGCCAACACACCATTATATGTATAACATATGGCTCTGTATGGGAATCCATAACTAGGGGGCTCCATGGCAAAGGTCCTCTCGTGAATAACAATTAGTAAGCATCTACTATGTATAAGCACTGTGTTAAAAACTAAGAATACCCCCCCAAATATCCCTGCCCTCAAGGGGCTCATAGTCCCATAGAGGAAACAACTTGAAATCAGTGTAAGTGCAAATTATGATTTAGGGCTTGTATGGAATTTGCACCCAGGTCTCTTGAGTCTACACCTACCACTGTCCATATACAATGCCGCATTCCCTCTGGAAGGAAGCCTAAGGGCAGAAAAAAATCCAGAAAAGTCCCACATTGCACCTAATAATAACACCAAGCATTTACATAGTGATCCAAGATTTTCAGAGCACTTCGCAGAGATTGTTCTTTTGATCCTTACAACTCCAAGAGGTGGATGCTATTATTATCCCCATAATACAGAGCAGGAAACTGAGACTGAGAAAGTCTAAGTGAGTTGTCCAGAGCCATATAACTAGTAAGAACCTGAGGCTGGATTGGAACTCGAGTCTGTAAACTTGTCATTTTACCTACAACATCACCGAGTTACCTCTAGCTATATAAACTAGAAGGAAGAATGCTCACAGATATATCCTGAGAATTCATAATATCAGAGAATCCAATGAATTTTCAATAACTCAACTGATGAACCAGCATTTATTAAGTACCAGTGATATACACATTACCGTGCAAACTTCCAGAGAAAGATAAAACTGAGATAGGAGCCACAGTAGATCTTTCAGCTGTTTCTTTTTTTCAGGTCACATTGTATTGACTGAATCTTGTAATAGTAAAGCATCTCCTAAATGAGAATTACAACCAATCAGAAAGTTCCAACCTATCTACACAAGAAAAATCAAGTGGATGAAAAATGCCTAAGATGTAGTTGGATCAATCGTCCACATCAGTCTGTTAATCTTGAACAGACACTGAAAATTGCCAGGAAAATGATCCTGAATTTTAATAAAACTTTATGAGAGGACCAGATTACTTTTGGGAAATGGTGTGATGTTTTTAATATTCTCCAAATGCTCCCATTAGTAGACCCATCTTTTGAACACTGACAATCTTCTAGTGATGCTTCAAGTCATGAGATATCTCATTGGCAAAAGAAATACAGGGTGGTCTTAGTCGAACCCATCTTAAACTTGATAAATTCATAAAGAATCTTAACTTTGAAGTATTTTAAGATAGGTAGAGACAGCAATCGATAGATTAGTTGATATATCATAAGGTCTTCAGGTCTGTAAAGAACCACAAAGGAAGGAATGAAAAGTTTCTTAAATATTTGCTTTGAAATATTCCAGGCACTATGCTAAGAATTGGGGAAATAAATACAAAAAAAAACAAAAAAAAAAAACAAGACAGACTTCTGGTAGGGAAGACAATACATATAATGTCAGAAAGGTGTCCAAGGAGTTGTTTTGGACTGGGAATTCTGGTGACTGGATCATCAGGCCATTGACATAAACCTTTCCAGGAATGACTAAATTCATTTCCTTATTGTTCCCAAAGATGGGGTGGGGGAAGGGTTGACTGGAAATGTGGGTTTTGACACGAAAGATGTCCAAAGAGTAGGCTTCCCTCTATGATTTACTCTCTAAATGTCCCCTAATTTTAACACAAATCTCCAAGTTATCATTGTTATTATTAAATGATTTAATTTTTCATCATTACCTATACTGTGCAGGTTTATTGGTTTATTTATTTATATATATATATATATATATATATATATATAGAATGTTATATAACATATAACATAGTGTATAATATCATATAACATATAACAGGTTTGTTGGTATATACATATATAACATATTGTAAAATGTTATGTAACATATGCACATAATATATACATATGTATGTATATACATATACACATGCACACTCGACATATTACACATCAGATATATGATATATGACACCTGTGTGTATACATATACATATATACATATTATATATTATATAGCATGTATATGATGTATGATAAATGTGTATATACATATATGCACATTATATATTATATTATGCATGATACATATGTGTATATACATACATACACATACACATGCATTTTATATATATCATATATATGATATATTTGTCATTGAGTTGCTTCAACCCTTTGACTCTTTGTGATCTCATTTGGGGTTTTCTTGGCAGAGATATTAGAGTAATTTGACATTTTCTTTTCCAACTCATTTTACAAGTGTGGAAATTGAGGCGAATAGGGTTAAATGACTTGCTCAGGGTCACACAGCTAGCAAGTGTCTGAGGTCAAATTTGAACAAGGGATGATGAGTCTTCCTGACTCCAAGTCTGACATTCTATCCACTGCACCACATAGCTGCCCCTGTTTCATTTATTTTTATATATTATATATATATATATATATATATATTTAAAATATATGTGTGTTACATATATAGACATGAGATTAGATAATAGGGAAAAGAATAGAAAGGAATTTTAGCATTTTGTCTGAAAGAGATGTCCGGGTTGAATAGATTACAAGGTCTGTGTGAGGGGGGCTGCCCAAAAGGAATGGGACCTCAGAATGTATTAAATGAGGCAAAATTTCCAGGACAAAGGAAGCAACTATCCCATGGTTGGGATGCCCTGGTTGGACCACATCAACAGTTCCTGTGTTCAGTTTATGTACCGAGATCACAATTAGGAAAGACATTGTTAAAATAAGGAATAGATTTAAGCAAGAATCTCAAACCAAGAAATTAGACAACCCCCCCCTTTTACTTAATTCCTCAGTGTGCATTAAATCATGATGAGGAACTGATACAATTTAAAATTTCTAGCTACACACTTTATATTGCAGCAAAGAATGGGGGACAAAATGGATGCCCATTGACTAGGGGATGGCTAAGCAAATTGAGGCACCTTGTCCTCTGCAGCATTCCATTTAATTCCTTTGAAAATCCTCAAGGAGCTTGCAGAGGGTTAGACCACAGCAGAGTTTCCCTAGTTGCATTCTGTGGAGCAGGTAGTTTTCAATGACCTATGAGTAAGGGAGCTTTCCATGAGAGATTCAAGGTGCTAGGGAACTGAGGTACTATTTTCCCTTCAAAAATATTAAATATCAATTATTTATATATCAAAACTCCTGGTGGTGGCATTTTCTCAATATGAAAACAGGCTTAATTTTTTTTTTCTGTTTTGCTCCAAAGTTTCCACTCCCCCTTTTTATCCGGGAGGGTGACCATACTACAGTTCCTGCAATAAACAGACTGGATGAGTACTGCCGATGTTTCTAAAAACCCAGAATATTCTGTGGCTCTTTTCCCAAACTAACTGGACTTGGGAAATGAAGAGACTGACCCATTCCATTCTCTTTCTTCCCAAACGACTCATGGCTAAAGCATCCCAACTGCAGAGGAAAAGCTTCCTTTCGTCACAAAACCACTGAGTATATATATTGGATTGCTGTTCTTTGTGTCGGGCATCAGGGAATGCAAAACCAGTCTAGGCCATTGACCCTATTCTTGAACCACTTCCATTCTGGTGTGGGGGTAGGGATGGTACAAGAGACAACTGGGGGCCAAAGGCAGCTCTATTCTTGGGTTCATCTGCATCTCTCCTTTAATGCTGTGGGACTATGGGCATGGCCCCACATCTCTGAGCCTCCATGTCTTCATCGGCAAAATGAGAAAAATAAAACTCTTAATCACTTCCTCAATCTGTGGGAGGCAAGGTTCGTGGAGGTGGGTACATGGATGGAGCACTGAGATTAGGGTCAGAAAACTAAATTAAATTCAGCCTTAGATCTTTTTGACCCTGGAAAAGTCACTTAACTGTTGCCTGCCTCAGTTTCCTCATCTGTAAGTGTATTGGACAGCTAAGTGGCACAGTGGCTGGCTTAAACTTAGGAAGATCCATCTTCTTGAGTTCAAATCTGACCTCAGGCATTTACTAGCTGTGTGACCCTGGGCAAGTCACTTCACCCTGTTTGCCTCTGTTTTCTCATCTATGAAATGAACTGGAGAAGGAAATGTCAAACCACTCCAGTATCTTCACCAAGAAAACCCCAAAGGAGGTCACAAGGAATAGAATATGACTGAAACACGTAAACAACAAAATTGGAAAAATAATAATTGCCTAGGCTTAGTGTGAGGATCAAATAATATGTAAAGTGATTTCCCAGGCTTTGGATGTGATCTAAGAGTTACTGTTTCTCTGCGTGGGGTGCTGTGCTAGAGACAGAATACAAAACTGGTTTGTTTTTGCTTAAATGAAAACCTCTGTTCTCAAGGAGCTTTTAATTGTTTTTAAATTTATTTTCTTATTTAGTTTTAATAATCATTTAAAATTTTTGAGTTCCAAATTCCCTCCCTCCCTGCAGCTCCTTCACCACCCATTTAGAAGGTAAAAAATATGATATTGAATACACTTGTGAAATCATGAAAACTTATTTTATAAATTAGCCATGTTACAAAATAATTTCTAAAAAAAGGCAAGAAAAATAAAGTGAAAGAAAATATATTTCAATACAAATGATTCTTTAAAGATAAATATATCAAGTTCCAGGGAAGTTCATAGGATCACAGATTTAGAAATGGAAGGGATCTTTTGGAGACCACCTTATTTTACAGATGAGGAAACTGAGGCACAGCACATAGTGCATCTGAGATTTGAATACAGGACTTGGGCAGAAAATCCAGTGCTTTATCCACTACACCAGTTTGCTTCTCCAGATGAGCTCAAGTAGTCAGGAAAGATATTTGGAACTGAAGACATGGCTCTGCCACTTCTTGGCTACCTCATTTTCCTCCTCTTTGAAATAGGGTTAGACTAATGGCCTCTGTGGTCTCTTATGGGCTCTGTCTAAAGTCCCAGACAAGATGTGAGCGGGAAAACGAAGGAGCATATGAATAAGCAAAGAGGAAGGTATACCAGTATTTTCAAATTCTCCCAACCAGCAGGTTTAAATTCTTCTTAAAATATTGAGAAAATACTGTCTGAACAGACAATTACCCAGAGACTCTGATGAAGGGTGCCTCCCACAGGAGCATGCCTACTGGCCCCAAGTTGTTTCTCACTTTGGGGAGGCTGACTGTTTACCAGGTCTGTTTCAACCAATCTCAGTTTAATTTGGGGATTTGGGGTAAAATGACCCTTTGAAAAGCTTTTCTCTTATGAGAAATAAGAGAAAAGGGTTCAGGTCTATTGCCCCAATTTGAAACTGTCATACAACTTTAGAAAACTCATTTGGAGAGTTCTTGCCTCTGTTTCCCTCTGATAAAAAAAAAAAAAGCATTAATCCTATTAACTGACTCGAAAGACCTCAGGGGAAAAGCACTACAAGCCTAAATCCTCCAACTAGTCTCCAGGTGGTGCTGGCCAGAGCAGTGACTGGCTTCATAGATGCTAATTGACTGAGGATTTCACATTCTGAGCCCTTAGCCTCTCGTATTAGGTGTTTATGAATGCCAGTGACTGACATTAACTTTATATCTCTAGAGAATGAGGCAATTGGAGGTAGAGAGTTCTACGGTTCATGAGTGCTAACCACTTGCCCAGTCCATTTGGACAAGTTAGAGACCCTAGAATCAGTCCTTCCATCGCTAATAGATGACAACAAACCATGAATGGTAACCGCTTGCTCAGATCATCTGGACAAGTTAGAGACCCTACAAGCAGAGTTCACCCTTCTAAAAATATGTTTTTTACTCATGAGTCAAGATATGCTTATTTTTTTTAGGTTTTTGCAAAGCAAATGGGGTTAAGTGGCTTGCCCAAGGCCACACAGTAGGTCATTATTAAGTGTCTGAGGCCAGATTTGAACCCAGGTACTCCTGACTCCAAGGCTGGTGCTCTATCCACTGCACCACCTAGCCACCCCAAGATATGCTTATTAAGAGCCTCCTATGAGATGACTACTGAGCTAGATATCAGGATATAAAAGCAAAGACCATACTTCCTCTCCTCAAGAGGCTTACAGTTTAAGAGAGGAGTGATGGATGATTCAGGATGTCAACATTTTGAGTCACTTCTCCTTGAACTTTTGATTTATATTTCTCTCTAAAAAGGTAAAGGGTAGAATGAAGGAGAAACTGAGGAAGGAAGAGGGAGGGAGTTTACACCAATGGAAAGAACTCTGCATTGGAGGGAGAAGGCTTTGGTTAGCATCCAATTCTACCACTTCCTGACTTTGGGCAAGTCATTAAATACCTCTGCCTCAGTCTCCCCATCTGTTAAATGAGGAAATGTGACTAGATTCTTTCTATCTCTGAATCTATGATTTCTACAAAATTCCTGAAGACCAGAAACATTCTCATTTTGTGGGATTAAAGTGACTGTGGCTTGGGTGTTGTCTTTTTTTTTTTCAGAGAGCTGTTCCCCTGTCCCAACATTCATATGCAAGAGGAAAAATACTATTACCACTGGACCAAATATTAAAAGAGGGGAGGTTGGGGTGGGTAGAGGGATTCAATTTTTAAAATGCTCATGGCAATGAGAAAATGGTAACTTCTCATGCGAACCAATTCATTGAGGCCTTAACATTCATTTGCTGAGAACGGAGGGGGCAGAGGGGCCGATGGCGGAGCCAATTGGTGGGTGTTAGGCTGGAAGGGTCAGGCCACTCGCTCCCCCTCGACTTTGTTAAAATGATGGTATTAGACAGAAGTTACATCTGGGGTCAAGTGACCGCAATAACAGGGGACACTGCGAGCTCTCAAATCATTCCCAGGGATGAAAATGACATGGAGCTGACATTATATCTGGGGTGAGATGAAACTGGAATCCTCGGCGGCCGAACGTTCCACCTGCTGATGGGGAACCTGACCCACACCAATCTAATAATCATATCCATGTCAAGGGGGAAAGCTGAATTTCCCGGAACAGAAGGGAGGAAGGAAGGATGGCGCAGCCTCTGGTGGATTGGGGACGTGGGGGCTGAGCTTTGTCTCTTTCTCAAATGGTGTTGTTAAAAGTTTCAATACCCAGCTCTAAACCTTTCAAATCAATGTCTTCTTAGAAAAATCAAATTCCACCCACACACTAGGGGAAAAAACCTCCTGCCCTGAGAATTTCCATCTGCTCTGGGGTCTTCTCCACCAGCTCTGCACATCCTGGGTGTCAGACTTGGACTGAAGTTGATGATCATTTGGAAGAATCGACTCAATCTAATTTTTAACATGAATAAATGAGCCAGCTTACAGTTCTGACTGCTAGCATAGGGTAGAGAGGCAAAGAAGCTGGGTTTGGAGTCTTTCCTTCTCTCAGCCTCAGTTTCCTGAGTCCTCAGGAACAGGGGGTACTCAGGAAGACCCTAACAAATTCGTGCTAAATTAAATCAGATAGGGGCAGCTAGGTGGCAAAGTGGATAGAACACTTACAGTCAGGAGGACCTGAGTTCAAATCCAGGTTCAGACACTTGATACTTCCTAATTAATTAATTAATTAATTCAATCAGATAAAATTAACTTGATAAAATGTGTGTGTCCCAGAAAGAGTGTCCTAAATGCTCTCAGCCTCAGTTTGCTTATCTGAAAAAAATGGAGAAGACACAGCCCCTCTTCAGAGGATATTGTGAGGCTCATATGTGGGAAAGGGTTTTGTGAATCTTCAAGTGCTGTATAAATGTCAGTCATCTGTATAAAAAAGCATTGTAGGATCACAATTAGGGTTTGAATATCCACTCTATCACCTCCTACAAGAAGCTGACCATGCTCCCATCCCTGCCCAAAATTATGGGATTCTTCTTCCTGAATTCAAATCCAACCTTGGACACGTATCAGCTGTATGACCCTGGACAAGTCACTTAACTTAGTTTGCCTCAGTTTCCTCATCTATAAAAGTAGCTGGGGAAGAAAATCACAAATCACTCCAGTATTTTTGCCAAGAAAGTCAAATAGGGTCATGAAGGATTAGACATAAGTGAACCAAAAAAATTACATTTAACATCCTGTAAACCTATTGTTTTTGTCCTTAGAAGATAAACTCCCTGAGGGCAGGAGTTGTTCTGTCTTTTTTATCTCCCAGGGCTTAGCACACCATGAGTGGCACATGGTAGGCTTTTAACAAATTGAACTGAACCGAATTATGTGTCCAGTCTAGCCCCTAGACCACTGTCTGCACTTCAGAAAGGTGTACTGATGGGCTTACTGACTGGGCAAATATGTACTTCCCCGGTTCTCAGTTTCTTCATGATAAAACAAGGGTGTTGGACTGCCTGGACATGGGGCACTGATTGATCTTGGACAAATTACATAACTTCTTGTGCCTCAGTTTCTTCATCTGTAAAATGAGGGAGCTAGATGACCTCTAAGTTCACTTTCAGCACAAAATGTCCATAATTCTAGGAATTTGTGAGCCAATGGGGATTTGGGAAAGTGATGAGGCCATTCATGAACAGCCTTCAGGAAAGGACTCCAGAATCCCATTGGAACATAAGCAAGGAGGAAACCTCCAAGAGCAAAAGAAGAAATAATAGCTCATTGAGTCAGCAGTTACAAAACACCCACACCACACCCCGCCATGCGCGCCATATTGACTTTCATCTCATCTATCTTCTAATTGTTCTAATAAGAGACTGGGCCAAGCAAGACTGCACTCCCATCTACTGGTGCGTTAAAAATAATTTTATTGTTATCTTTAAGGAAGATAAAGAGAAAAAACAAGGAGGAGGTGATTTGCGTTTACTTCCAAAATAAATTTCCTCTCACCATCTTTGCTACCACCCTCTCCTCCCAATCCCCTACCTCCCCCCTCTCAAAAAAAAAAAATACAGTCATCACCAGCTGGGTGAATCAGCATGTATGTAAATCCAGGGAAGCTGGCAAAGACTACATTAGTCCTATTCCCTGGCCCTGTCAAGGCACAGGAGAGATTAACTAGCCGACCCCCTTCATCCTGAACATTGCTCCACAAGAGACGTGCCTGTCAGTCCCCTGCCACTAGGTCTTCCAAGATGCCGTGAAGCCCTGGACGACCTCTGCTATAGCTCAGCCTTGTTTATCGATTTCTGACCCAGTGCTTAATAGTTTTCCCAGTCCCCCTGAATGGCTTTTGTAAGCAATAGGGTTTGTACATCTCCCCGATCAATACCTTTTATATTTACAATAAAATTGAAACGGCTTCTGCTGGGGGTGCAGCCCAGAATTTGTCATCCTTCAGCGAGGGAAAACTATGTCATTATCTGAATTAAAACATTTATTTCTGATTAAGAGAGTGTCCTGTCTCATTAATTTTTCCCTTTCCAATAGAACGGGAATGGAATTGTATCGATTTTTGCACTTTTACACATCTCCACTGCTGGGAAGATAATTGAGAAGTTAGCCAGAATAAATGAAGTTTCAAGGCTAGTGGGCCAGCCAATACCTTCCAAATTCAAGGGGTTTTTATGAAGCTGGATTTTAATTTGTTGGCAAGCCGGAGCAGTGGGACTTACTCAGCTGAGTAAATTGGATTAAGGGGAGAATCTCCTCCAAGCATGTCTTGGACGATGCTCAGGGGCCTTCTCCCCCCGGACAAGCCCCAGCCTTGCTGGAGATTTATACTAAGACAGCTTCCAAATTGCCCTCCTTCAGCTCTCCAGGAAGTGTGGATTAGTGGACCAAAAGCCTATTAACTGCAGTTGCCCTCCTTGCATCTGAGCGCCCTCAAAAACAACCCCGATTGCCTCCAAGGTTGAACTAGACCTTTGGATTGCCGGCACCAATTGATTAGTCTTTATTAGAATAAATGGGACTAAATCCAAGCTTCATTAAAAAGAATTCCCTTTTGCTTGGATCCCCTTTTTCAGAAGACCTTGCAATTATGAGAGCTTCAGGATCACATAAGAGAAACTGCTCCATCATTTTTATTCTTATTTCCATATGTAAACCTCCATGTTGTCTGGCTTTCCAATCTCCCCCCACCAAACAAATAACAGCAGTAACAATAAGTCCAAAACGCAAGTGATAGGGAAAGTAACTGATAAATTAAACCACAGATATCTTTATTCATATTTTAATGAGTCATGGGTTTTGGTCCTTGTGGGTCAGTTCCTTTTCCAATATTCTAAGATCCTTTTTAGCAGACAGATTTCACATTCTAATAAAACACTTAAGGCCAGAGGAGGACCAAAAATGTGGAATTCTTCAGAAAAATAAAAATTGGTTCAATTCAGGGCTTTCCCTTGTGGCTGGAAAGTAGTAATTTGCTATAGGGAGAAGTTCCTGGAAGCATGTGATGTAACTTTCCTTCGTAATTACAATGGGGGGGGGGGGTTGGAAAATGATAAGGAAGCCTGCATTCTCTTCCACCTTGAATGTAAAAATCTATCATTTTAAAAGTCATCAGGAGATTTTTTAAAATTAAAAAGTTATCCAGCTTGGACCTGAGTTCGGCATAGGATTGAATCCTCATTGGTTTCCAAGAGAAAGAATGAAATCTACAGTGGTGATGGTGGGGGGGGGGGGGAAGCAGAGAAAGCATTTGGAAGGCTCCTAGTTACAAAAAAAATCAACAGGGCTAGATTAAAAATGCTATGTAAGTGGAGAACTTAATTTCTCACAGCATTTTAATGCATGTTGCAAAGTCTCAAAGTATGCAAAAGGTTGAATGCATTCATCACAAACAGATCTGTTTTCTCTCTTTACACCAATGAGAAATTACAAGATTCCCAATGACCTTCCTCTCAACGAAGGCCCCTAATTACAGTCATTTATTATACAGCTGAGATGAATGGCTAGAATTTACATAGAATAAAAATATTATTTAACAGCTGTATTATTGATGTGTGAAACTGGAATCCCAATTTATTTAAATGCTATAAATATATTGGTAATGTATTCTTTACAAATTAACCTCCTGAACTGCACACTGGCGAAAGTTCAATTAATATCATCCACAAATCTATTTTCTTCCACGCTGCAGGAGAGCAGGCGGGTATAAATATGGGCAATGAAGATGCCTCCCCCTCATACCTGACCAGGACCTGAGCTTCCCTCGCTTCTTGATTCATGATTCCAATTTGAAAGTGAATTTCAATTGGTATCATTTGGAAAGGAATCTCTCACCTTAAATAGAGAGAACCTATTATAACTTTACTTTGAAAATTCTTTCCCTATAAATTACATCTGTGACATCCCCTCCCCATAATTTGCCGGCTTCTTTCTGCCTATTCACTATTTATGGGAAATATCTTCAGGATCTTAACCCTTATGAGATGGCTGCGAAAATGATGAAATGAGAGGAAAAAATAAGATGCCCTGGTCTGTTGTTCTTCTGCTAGCCTTTTACTTAGCTGCTGTAAACAGGTTTCAGTCCAATTGAGCAATTCAACCAACATTTATTAAGCATCAACTGAGTCTACAGAGGCAACCCACATCCACCCCTGATGCCGATTTCTTTGGTTTTTCTGCTCTCTGGTTGCTTGCTTAGAGCCTCCACGTGCCCACCCAGACTTATGTATTTATTTCACTTCTGGGTTTGTCTCTTTTGTATTCTGTCCCTTTGCCCCTAGCTGTCATTATTCCATGCTCATCGACAGAAGAGTTATAGTTTGCAAAAACCTATCAGGTGGACTGGACACCAGATAATTGAGGTGATGATCAGCACGAGCAAAAGACAATTGATAGTGATGGTGTCAGAGGCTGTAGCGAACGAGATCTGTACCCTCTGTCTCCTTTCTCCTTTCTTTCAAATGGACAGACTGTGGAATAACACGGACAGGCCAGCTGTGCATCAATAGATAGGAAGGTAGTGTCTAATACTTCTTAGCCCCACGATATGATGGTTGTATCTTCTGACATTGAGGCAGGTTATTAAATAGCAGTGGGAACTATTAAGAGATGATCTTGACCCTCAATACATTTTTTATCAAAGTCAAAAAATATTTGACACCATGGAACATCCTTCTATGGGAAGGCAGTGGGAGTAGGAGGGGGGAGAGGGGGAGAGTCTTTATTATGGAAATAGGCTGACGGTGGTTGTGCGAGTGCTCTTAAAAGCCAGAGAATGGGGAACATGTGTATTTCCATATCAGCACTATTCTGTAGAGCACACAGATTCTTGTGAATCATGCTGGAATTGTATTTGGGGCTGAGATTGGTAAGCGAAGAGGAGGCACAACCTTTCTAAAGAACTTCTGAAGTTTAATAAATCTGGACGTCCATCTATTAGATTTAGAAACATGTTGATTTAAAACTGTTTCGAAGGAAAACCATAACATGACCCAACCTTGCGGAAAATCTCTTTATTCCGGACAAAGAAGAAACAGTTGGAAGTATTCCGGAGTGGTCCTGGGAATGGCTAAATTCAGCTACTCCACAACAGAGTTCCTTCTTCCATATTTGTAATGGCCCCTCTTGTCTGTCATTTCAAATAAACTAACAAATGACTTTGTAAACCTTAAACCACAGTGTTCTACGTAGACTCTTCATGGCAGTCTTCATTTGTATGTGCCCTTTTGTATATAATTGAAGTGATGATCAGCCCTCAGTAAAAGGGAATGAACAGTGAGGGTGATAACTATAGAGCTGAATGTTCGTCGATTCTTTCTTTTCTTTGGCCATTCATTCTCCCAAATGTCTTAGTTCGGCATCTTTGAGGATACCCAGGAGTTAGTAAATGCTGCCCCATACCGCTGTATTAAATCCTAGGGTTGGAAAACAGATAATTAAATAGTTCTGACCCCAGTGGACTTGGGTTCTAGCGAGAGGAATCAACACAAACCACAGAACAGAAACCCAACATACAAAATGTGTTTTTTTTCATATACATGTACGATAAAGGTTTTGCTCATTCATTTCCAAGAATATCAGCAATAGAGACTGGGAGATCAGGAAAGACCAATTTTAGAGGTTTGGGATGAGCTAAGTTTGGAAGGAAGCTCAGATTCTACAAAGCAGGAGTGCTAGGCATACATAGGAGCTCACAGCCTGTGCAAAGGGAAGGAGGGAGTGGATACGAAGGACTTACATGACTGGAGGTTTTGCATTTTTTTCCTAGAGGCTACTGGGAGCCACTGGAACTTCTTGAGCAAGAGAGTTCCGTGATCAGATCCTGAATTTAGGAATACCTCAAAAGCAGCATTTATAAGAGCCCTCTAAGCTTCACAGAAGGCTTTATAAATATGGTCTCATTTGTTCCTCACAACAACCCTGGGAGATACATCCCCATTTTGCATTTGAGAAAACTGAGGCAGGCAGGCTGTTAAGTGACTTACCCAGGATCACTCAGCTACTGAGTATTTGGGGTTGAATTTGAACTCAGCTCTTCCTAACTCCTGGTCTAAGTGATCTCGAATGTTCTGTGGCACCTTCTAGTGGGCAATTTGAGTGGAGAATGTATTGGAATGGGAGGGTCTTAGGGAAAGGAGAACAACAAATATTTCCTATCAGGACTTCACCACCAACAGAACTGATATTTTTATGTATATCTATGTATGTATGTATGTTTATACATGTATGAACACATGTATATATATATATATATATATATGTGTGTATATACATACATTCTAGCACAGTGGTTTCAGTGATCCGTTTTGGAAGGACCCTGAGAGATCATCTAGGTTCAGAAGGACCTAGTGGAATCTATATAAACATATGTTCTAGAATAGCAGTTTCAGTGACTCATTTTGGAAAGATCCTGGGAGTTCATCTAGCAAGACTCCTCTCATTTTATAGCTAGGGAAACGGAGGCCCTGAGCATGGAAGTGGCTTGCCCAAAGTCAGGCAGAAAATAAATATCACTGACTGGATTCACACCAAGTTTTCTGATTCCTCATTTGAGCCTACAAAGACCTTGTGATTGATGCAATACTTTTTGCTTTTACTCTCCATTCTACATAGAGGAGGGACTGAGGCACTGACATTGTCCTAAGGTCCTAGCTCTGGAACTGGAAGAGACTGGGAAGGTTCCCTAATCTAGTCCTCTCTTTTTATGGATGAGTCAACTGAAGTCATAAAAGGAAAGTGACTTGCCCGAGGTCATACAGAGAATACCAAGGTAGATCCAGGTTTAAGTGGCATGGGATGCTGGGCTTGGAGTTCAAATCCTGCTTTGGGCACTTGCTATCTGGGTCTTTTCACCTTTCTCTGCCTTGGTTTCCTCACCTGTAAAAGGTAGGTTTGTTTCCCTTTCTAAATCCACAATCCTCCCTTCCCATATCAGCTACTGTGTCAGGGATGAGATTTGAATTCATGTTTTTCCGATGCCAACCAATACCTCTGTTTCCTTCTCTGGCTTTGCCCCCCCCTTCCATGTGTTGGGGAATGGCGAAGGCCACCTCCTTGGGCCCATTCTCCATGGCAGAACAGCACATTCATGGAGAGTCTAATTGGCAGGAGACATTCCTGCTGGCAGCCAGCAGTAGGATCAACTCTGCTCAACCGGACCATAACAGATGCAGGCGAGCCCTGTCTCTGCATGGCTATTAACCAGCCTATCGTCTATAGAAGCCCATGCAAAGTCGAGGCTCCATGGTAATAAAAGCTGAAGGCTATCGCCCTCCTCCCTCCTGGCTGAATGAGCAGTGCCCCCCTGATCTGGTGACTGACAAACTCCATACTGTAACAGACTCCCAAATAGCCCCCTTTTTTCATTACTCTGAACAATAGCTTAACTAGATGACTCTCTGCTTCCCCAAATTACTTTCCACTGACTTCAAACCATCTTCTTTTCTCCTCGAGCTATCGCTCCCTGTGATATTTCTGCATTCTTCTCCCCAGCGGGGAGCTTTCAAAGCCCCTTCCCTGCTCACTCAGTGGTGTGCCCAACCTCCCATTCTCCCTTTCCCTGGGGTCACTTGCCTTTGGGAGGAAACCAATATAGAGTAATGGGAAAGATATACTGCTTAATTCAGACCATTTTAGAAAGGTCTGCCAGAGCACCCCGGCTCTCACCAGCTTGCTGTCATTCCTATCTGAGCCCCTCGTTCACAATTAGTAAATAATTTCCAGTTTTAAAAATGAGGTTACGAGATATGTAGTGAGCCAAGGGGCCATCACAGGACACCAGAGGCCACGATCTTGATTTTTAAATGACCAGGCTTTAAGGCCAGAAAGATGGAAACAAATGCAAGAATTTCCCAAGCTTCTTCTTTCTGCAAGTCTATTGGCATGAGTCAGCAATTCTGCAGCTACCTAAACCCCCCTCCCCCCACACACCCTTCACTCCCCACCTCTGAGAAGGGAGACCTGCCCACTTACTCCATTCTGATATCGATTGATTTATACCAAAGTGATAGATATAACTATTGTCATTGGGATTACGCTGAGTTACAAGCCACTCCCCACATGGACCATAATTCAGATACAGGCTGACAATGATACTATCTCTGAAATTTATATTCATGATTATAAATTCATTCTTTTTGGCCAGACCACCGGCAGCATGGACTTGCAATTTCCAAACAGCATTCGTGACATTAACTTGGGAATACTATCTATCAAACTCGGTGACAAATGCTGGGGATGAGGGTCTTTCCTGCCGCTGGCTCCGACTGCCAGTCATGTGAGAGGGGCCAGAAAATGGTGGGAAATAGCAGATGAAAGGCAGCACTTTTCCCTTCACTAAAGCTCTGCTCTCACCTTCCCCAAAGACTACAGAGGAATGTAGCATTATGGTCGGCATCTTCTTCTTTTCATCATTCACTGGTATCATCTTTAATTGAAAAGACATACTTTATTAGTAACTTAAAATCTGGAAATTTTTTTGTATATTATGCCATCCTGATCACCCCCCCCCAAAAAAAAGTTTGGGTTCCTTCCTTCAAAATAATTTTGTATCCTTTTGTAGATTCTTTATATTTAATTATATATATATATATATATATATAATTTTATTTCTATTTTATGTTATGTTATGTTTATAATGTATATTACATTGCTTATACTTCCTTATCTTTTGCAAATGTTTTATATTTATTTTTACTCATGTGGGTATGGATTGCCAAAAGAAGGTAGAGCTGGGGTTGTACCTATATCCATGGTGCAGCATGTTAGAGTAGATGCAAACTCAGATAGACTCCAATTTAAATCTAGCCTCAGATGCTTCCTAGCTATGTGTCCTTAGGCAAGACAGCACTGCCTGCCTCAGTTTCCTCATCTGTAAAATGGAGGTAATAGGAGCACCTCCCTTCCAAGGGTGTTGTGAGGGTCAAATGAGATAATATTTGAAAAGTGGTTTGCGGTCTGATTATGTGATATAAATGTCAGGTATTTGTCTAAGTAGGGTGGCAAGGCTGTGTTGTTTCTCCACAGTAGAGTGTGAGTGTCTAGAGGGCAGAGAATGTTCTAGTCTTGTCTTCACCTCTCTGGATCCTAAGGCTTAGAACAGAGGTCTAGCATTCTCTAGACTTTGCAAGTGCTTAGTGAACTGAATTATAACTCATTTCATCCTCACAGCCACTCTGTGAGGTGAATCCTACAAGAATGGTCATGCCCATGATCCGGATGAAGAAGTGGAGGCCTGGAGGAGGATCTGATATGCTCAAAGTAACACAGCAAGTTCAAGAATTTGAATCCAGGTCCGGTCTGACTCCAAAGTCCAATTTTCTTGACATTTCACCATGCAGGTGGGAATAAGCTGGTGTTTCATAAACAACAAGAACAAAAGATTAATTCGTCACTCGGTAACTTTGGGGGTGGAGAGTGTGTGGGGGTGGCTGGTGGTTCGAAGGGAGACGCACGATACCCTCATATTATCAAGGATGTAGGATCACCTATATCAAAGATAGAAAATGTATCACTGATCACATCAGTTCCCACAGTGAACTTAGAATCATGGGACTGCTTATTCATCCATCCATCCATCCATTCATCCAACCATCTGTCTTTCTATCCATCCATCTATCATCTATCTGTCTATCTGCCTACCTATTCATCTATCTGTTCATTTATTTATTCACTCATTTTTTCATTTATGGTAAAAGGAATAGGGTTTTGCATGCAGCTGCAAGAATACCCCAAAGGTCATCAATGTATCCCTGTTCCTTCCTGCCTCCTTGTTCCAGGTGGATCTGCATGTCTCTGGTGACAGTTGGCAGAGCATGGTGGGGGTCCAAAAGAATGCCCCCACTCCATTCTTTCTTGCCCTCCCTGCACACAGAAGCATACTTTCCCATAATTTCCATTCCAAATCCTATAGTTCTAATCAGGGACACCAGACTGAGTTGTTGATGTGATACAATTCTTTTTTTAGGTTTTTGCAAGGCAATGGAGTTAAGTGACTTGCTCACGGTCACAAAACTAGATAAGTAAATGTCTGAGGTTGGTTTTGAACTCAAGGTCCTCCTGACTCCAGGGCCGGTGCTCTATCCACTGTGTCACCTAACCACCCCAGAATACAATTCTTAATGGATCTGGAGGCATTTGTTCCATTTGATCCAATGTGTTGTACAATTATTAAGAAGGAGGGGGACATAGAAGGAAGAAGAGAGAAGGAGGAGGAATTGGAGACTCCTGAAATGGCAAATATTAGGGGTTAAGGACCAGAAGTCCACTGGGGGTTCCATAAGATCCTTGTCTTTTTATGACATTCCTTTTCTGGGATTACAAGACAGACAGTCGTCATTTTTCTACCTACTAATTACCCAAGCTGTAATAAAGACAGTGATGGCAGCTCCCAGTCCTATAGCTTTAATATCTCACTGCTTTGTGCACTTTATCTCACTTGCTCATCACAACTCTGGGTAGTTTATTATTATTATTATCATTATTATCTCCTGAGCAACTAGGTGATGTTGAGGATAGAGCACTGGCCTTGGAGTCCTCTCGACTCCAAGGAGTTCAAATCCAGCCTCAGACACTTACTAGCTGTGTGACCTTAGGCAAGTCGACCTGATTCATGTCTGACCACTGCACCCAGATGGTTCTGAAGTAAGTCTGGGGGCTTAGTACAGTTCCCCTTCACTAAAATCCAATTCATATGCTTATTGTGGCATCTCCCTGATGTCATGGTCTTCTCAGAAAATGAAGGACAAAACATAATTATTATCTCCATTATACAGATGAGGAAATGGTCTCAAAGAAGTTGTGACTTACTTGAGACTCATTGGTAGTACGCAGGATTTGAACAAGGGTCTCCCTGACTTTAAGCTGAACTCTCTGCCTGTTCTCACTTTCTGACTCAGTCTTTGATTATACTTGGAGACCAATCTATTTCTCTACAGGGCAAAGAGAAAAGTGGAATATAATAGCCACTTAATAAATACTTGCTCACCTGTTTTCATAGGTCATAGAATTCGAGACTTAGACGTAAAAGAGACCTCAGAAGCAGGCTCCTCGGATTTCCTTAATTTACAGGGGGACAGCCTGGAGTTTGCCATGCCACACAATGCCTTGTCTAGTATCCCACAGATTGTAAGGGTTAGGGGTGTGATTTGAACCCAGGAATTCTTGATTCCATCAAAGCATAGTAAGTATGTGGAGAATTGTGTTGGAGAGGTGTCTGGGATACTCATTACCTGTGCCACCTTGGCTAAGCAGTAACTTCACCTCATCTTTTTCCTTATCTACAAGACTGTACCCACTACCATTGCTTCTGGATCTGACCTCTGGGTTCCAGCAAAAAAAAAACCCAAAGTTCTAATCTGCTCTTTTCTCCTCACTCCCCGTTCTGTTTGTCCATGCGAATCTCCTCCTTCCCTTCATTTCCCTGTCACCTTAAACTCTGACTTTTCTCCACAAGATCCAGCTACCCTCTCCTGGTGATTATGATTAAGACAAGTCAGTACATGTAGCCAGTGGGGCCCCAGCTCCAAATATCTCCCTGAGGACCAGTATCTACAGAGCCCCCATTATATATCAGACTCTGGTTGGTGGTTCCTGTCCTTTATCGAAGAAGAACAAAATAACATCACAATGGTTGAGGCAACTGACAGTGTGTCCGACTGTGGCTGATGAGACCAATATGAGCTTGGAATGTTCTACTGCAGGCCGGGCACAAATAATCCGTGTGAACACTGGGGTTTTACTTTAAACTTACATATCTTGGGCAGCTAGGTGGTGCAGTGGATAGAGCACCGGCCCTGAAGTCAGGAGTACCTGGGTTCAAATCCGGTCTCAGACACTTAATAATTATTACCTAGCCATGTGGCGTTGGGCATGTCATTTAACCCCATTTGCCTTGCAAAAACCTAAAAAAAAAAGAAAAATTATATATCTCATGCCAGACTCATGTCAGATCTCATTTGATCCTGACAGCAATCTAGACAGCAGATGCTTTTGTGACCTCTATTTGGCAGATAAGGAAACTAAGACAAACAGAAATTGAGTGACTTACCCAGGGTCACACAGCTAATAAATAAGGATTTGAAATTTGAAATCAGATCTTCCTGACTTTAACTCCAGTATTCTATTTATTGTATCACTGAGTTACCCACCCATCATCCTCACTGAGCCTCAGTTTGCTTTTCTGTAAAATGGGATTTGTGATACCTGCTTTACAGGATTGATGAGAGGCTCAACAGAGAGACTTTAAAGTTCTCTATAAAGACTAGTGGTGATGCTAGAGTCCATCCCACCACACAAGTATGTAAATTATTCTTTTTTCTGGGCTACAGTGATGGGGAGTGGGGTTTATTACCTTGCAAGTCTCCATCACAGTGAAATCTATTCATTGAAAAGGCTTTTTCCCCCATCCATTCCAAGTGAATGGCCATGCATGTGACCCTTGAAAAATCTATCCAGGGTAGGAGGTAGCACAATGGCTAGAGCACCAGTCCTGGATTCAGGAGGAACTGAGTTTAAATCTTATCTCAGACTCTTGATCCTTACTAGCTATGTGATCCTGACAGCCCCAATTGCCTCACAAAAAGAAAAGAATAAAATAAAACCCACCCAGACAGTAGACACAGAGAAGGGAACGGATGACTCCTGGACATGGGAATCAGGGTGTGGTTCAGGACTGTGGGGAGGACAAGGTGGGTTGGAGTCTATATATTTTATCAAACAGCATAAATATGGCCTACAAAGGATTCACGCAGCCAACTGAGCTTCCTGGAATTCCATCTGCCCAGTGAGAACTCAGAGAATAAAGCTACAGACCAAGGAATGGGAAGAGAATTGTTCTTTCTCCTGAAAAACATTCTATAGACATCATAGGCAAATCTGGAGTTTGGATGGGCCCTGCCATTCAACCAAAGAAATACATACAACAAAAGATTCCAAGGCTCAGAGAACACAACCTTATTTATCCATGAGATGAAAAGGAATGAGTCCTGTAGTCTATCCAAGATGGTGACCCGCAGCCCACCTTGGGCATTTACTACCTGGATGACCCTGAATAAGCCACATGAACTCTCTGAGGCTCTATTTCCTCATCTGTAAAATGGGTGGGTTAAGAGAGATTCCTTCTCGCTCTCCATCTTTGGCCCTCTAGTCCAGTGATGTCTTAGTAGGTCCCTTTGCTCACACAGTCACCGCCTAATACAGGTCCTCCTCACTTCTTACCTGGACTATTAGAACTTCCTAGTTGGTCTCACTACATTGAACTTCTCCCCTCTCCAATCCATCCAACACGGCATCACAGATCCTTCCTCTGCTCATTAATCCTCAGTGGTTCCCTATTGCCTAGAGAAATAAATATATAAATATAAATATATAAATATATATATAAATATATAATAAATATATTTAATTTAATTTAATATATATAATATAAATAATATATAATAATATATATAATATATAATAAATATATAAATAAATATATAAAATATATAAAATTCCTGTTTGACATTTACATTCAACTTATCCTTCCAGGTTTTTAAGACAAGGCTCCCCTTCATCAGGAACTGTCCAGACAAACTGGCCCTTTCCTGATCCTCTGATCCAGGATACTCCCCCATCATCTCTGTATCTGCCCCCCATGCCCAAAATGCACTGCCCCCTAGCCATCACTACTTAGACTACCTGGATCCCACCAAAACTCAGTTAAATCATCATTTGATCCTCCCGAACTATCTTACCAAATGTATAATAATATTTTAACTACTTAAAATAGGGGCAGCTACATGGCACAGTAGATAGAGCACCAGCCCTGAAATCAGAGGACCTGAGTTCAAATCCAAACTCAAACTCTTTGAGGGATTTTTTAGGTTTTTTTGCAAGGCAGTGGGGTTAAGTGACTTGCCCAAGGCCACACAGCTAGGTAATTATTAAGTGTCTGAGGTTGGATTTGAATTCAGGTCCTCCTGACTCCAGGGCCAGTGCTCTATCCACTGTGCCACCTAGCTGCCCCTCAAACCCTTAATACTTATTTAACTCTGTGACCTTGGGTGAGTCATTTAGCCCCATTGCCTTGCAAAAAAGGAATGAATGAATGAATGAATGCATAAATACATAAAATAAAATCTAGGAAGTATAGTGAATAGAGTACAAGGAAGACCCAAATTCAAATCTGTTTGTCAGACACTTACAAACTGTGTGACCCTGGGCAAGTTATTTCACCCTGTTTACCTCAGTTTCCTCATCTGTAAAATGAACTGGAAGAGGAAATGGTCAGCCACCCTAGTCTCTCTGCCAAGAAAACCTCAAATGGGGTCACAGAGAATCAGACATGCCTAAAAAATAAACAACAAACAGCTATGAACTATTATGTTATGTTATATTTGCATTGTATTCTATTATTTTATACACATATATTTTATGTAAATATGTGTATATATGTATATATATGTATATATACATATATATATATATATATATATATTAAATCAAGTAAATGGTTCCCAGGATAAGCTCCCCTGCCCAAGAGAACAGAAGGTTCTTAAGGGCAGGGAGTCTTGATTTTGTCTTCCTACCTCATGTACCTAACCCATTAGCTGGTATACAGTAGGTAACTCATGCTTGCTTGTAGATGGCTATGATTTCTTCTGCTGTGGCTACAGCAGAGATAAAATTTTGCCTTTGGTGTTGGTCTCTTCCGTGCCTCCCCCTCCCCAAACTGGTACGGACAGGTCTTTCTCCTATGATGTGACACTGCATCTCAACCCAGAGGACTGCCAAGTCCCCGGGGCTCTGAAGGGTCACTTTGTTGGCTAGATTGTTCCTCTTCTCCTGTGGCTTTGCCCACTTATGACCCCAGGCAAGTGGAGGTCTATCATTGAGGTGGATTGGGACAGTTTGTTTACTGTGCCTTAGACGCGGCATCGTGGCCACGCAGGGGACAAGAGTCCAAAGGTCTGTTTCTAAATGAGTCTTGAAAGAGTTTGGACACCTGGTGCCATAGATGAGGCCACTCTCTGCTCTATGAAGGGCAGAAGGAGGTCAAAAGGAGTTTCCTCCTCTACCAATTGAGATCAAGCAGGTACAAGTCCTCTTGACCTGGGAGAGTTGGTTCCATATTCTAGAGGGCAGGGGCAGACACGTGCAGAATCACCGATGCTCAGAGTTGGAAGCAACCTCAGTGGCTGTTTTGGCCAGTTCACACTGAAAAGAGAATTCTTTCTTCCACATACCTAAGAAGTGGTCATCTAGGCTCTGCCTTAAAACCTCTGGTGAAGGGTTTCTGAATGAATGAATGAAAAAAACGTTGTTTTTCAGTCATCTCTCTCTCCATCCATAGGGTTTTGGCAAAAAGATGAATGGTTTGTGATTTCCTTCTCCATTACTTTTATTTTTAGGTTTTTGCAAGGCAAATGGGGTTAAGTGGCTTGCCCAAGACCACACAGCTAGGTGATTATTAAGTGTCTGAGGTCAAATTTGAATCCAGGTCCTCCTGACTCCAAGGCTGGTGCTCTATCCACTGTCACACCTAGCCACCCCTCTCCATTACTTTTTACAGATGAAGAAATTGAGGCAAACAAGGTTTGATGATTTGCCCGGTGTCATACAGCTAGGATGTGCCTGAGACTGGATTTGAACTCAGTCTCCCTGACTCCAGATCACCTAGCTGTTCATACATTCTAATAGAGGAAGATGCGGGGAATGGAGTTTTAGGTTAATGGATCACGGGGATGGCGAGTTGATGCATAGGGCACAAGATGGGCCCACACTTTCCAGAAGCATTGGCATCTTTATGACTGTGCTCAAAACCAGGGGGAGAGAGAGTTTCTTGAGATCTGGGTGGGGGGGAGGCTGGACAGTACCAGGGACAAGTGGTGAGGGGGTGGCAGGTGAGACAGAGCCTCGCCTCGCCTCTGATTGTGAAGGATCCCTAGGAAGTAGAGAGCAGCCACAAAGTTAAAGGAAGGTATCCGGATAACCCAGCAAAAGCCACTTAGATGCTGGAGGGGGTGTCATGGTTGGCTGCCCAGTAGAGGGGGCACAGAGAGCCAGGTTGCATCCACTCAAGAGAGGTGAAAGAATCACAGTCACCCCTCAGCTGTTCACATCTTCCTATTACTCTGAATAGGAGAATTGTCCAGGTTTGACTCTTTTAAATAGACTGTAATTTAACAAACTTTTATTAAGTTCTTTCTAAAATCCAAACATTTCAAAGTAGGAGCTTAATAAATACTTGCAGAACCACACACTTTGATAACTTTTGAGTTTTTAACCATTTGGGTTGGCAATTTTTCTAGTACACTTCCTACTTCCCTATAATCTTCCTTTATTCTTCCCTCGTTAAATTAAAGGTTTATTAGTTCTTTTGTTTGTATATGTCATGTCTGAGTTCAAATCCTACTTCAGAAATTTATTATCAGGGCGGCTAGGTGACGCAGTGGATAGAGCACCGGCCCTGGAGTCAGGAGTGCCTGAGTTCAAATCCGGCCTCAGACACTTACTAATTACCTAGCTGTGTGGTCTTGGGCAAGTCACTTAACTCTGTTGCCTTATATAAAATTGTTTTAATTGATAAAAAAAATAAAAGAAGAAATTTATTATCTGTGTGACCCTGAGCAAGTCACATCACCTCTGTTTGCCTTAGTTTCCATATCTGTAAAATATAGATTACAAATAGAACATATTTCTCAGGGTTGTTGTAAGGCTCAAATGAAATAATAATTGCCAAGGAATTGGGGTACCTGGACGTAATAGGAATTATGTAAATGTCTGCTATTAGCATGACTTGCTTCCATTCAATAGGTACATGGTAAGCCCAATTTCAGGCACATGGATTTTAACAAGCATTGTTTAGCCCTGGTCATAAGATGGACCTGAATTTTCTTATCTATATAATGAGGGGGTCTGTTTGGGGGTCTCCAACATCCCTTTCAGCTCTGAATCTAAGATTCAGTGGAAATGGTAAGCCAGGGATTTGAAGCAAGGTTCATCCTATTCCAAACATCTCCTGTTTTCCCAGCTGCCTTGAGCTCCAAATGAAAATAAAACCCTTTGAACATGGGAATTTGGGCAGCTAGCTGGCCCAGTGACTACACCACTAGCCTGGAGTCAAGAGGACCTGAGTTCAAATCCAGTCTCCGGCTCCTGATACTTACTAGTTGTGTTACCTTGGACAAGTAACTTAACCCCTTTACTGTGCAAAAACCAAAAGGAAAAAAATGTGAACGTGCCTTTCTTTGTCTTCGTAGCCTCATACTTAACACTGGACCTGTAGGCATGGATCTCTTTGGTCGCAGTCTGAGAAGACCATGGACCTAGTCTCAGTATCACATTTTGAAATACATAAAATGAAAGACAAGGAATTCTAAAGGAAATTGATCCTATTGAAATTCAGTTTTCAAAATATTTTTCTTTTAAAAAGTTCACAGACACCCATGTGAGAAGGCCTGACCTAGTTTTTTGTAAAGACTTGATTGAATGATTGGTTCAGTCTCACTTTTCCTCATCTTGTTCTCTGGAGTTCAAATACAAACTATCAGTTCTGAAACACGTCACTATCCTGCTGCTATTTATTCTGTTTAGTGTGTTTTCTATCTTTCTAGTTTCCGCTAGCAATAGTTATTAGTTTGACTGTCATCTGCTGCCCTCATCTGCTGGATCACGCTGTCCAACATACCCTACTCCCGATGGGCCATGGGAGCCTGAGTCCCCCTGTCCCTGAACAATCCAAGGCTTCTCAACAGCCCTTGGCACATGGGTCCAGGTCTTTTCCATAAGTCCCTAAATGACATGCTATTCTTAAATGGGTCCTTGACCAAGGGGTCTACTGGCTGCTTCCTTCCAGCCACTGTCCTCAACCTTTTGACAGATTCCAGGCAGAGCAGCTGAAGGCTTCTGGTCCCTGACTCAGTTTCTCTCTCTCTTCCTCTTGAGATATCCTCTCTTTTATTTCCCTATTTAAGATGAATGTCTGGCAAGGGAGAGTGAGAGGGGGAATGATTGGAGAAGGAGGAAGGGAAAGAGGGTGGGTGGGATCAGCACCTTGACACCCAGTCCTCCAGGGGAGGGGTGAAGGGTGAGCACAAAGAATGCTGATTGCCCCAGAAGAGAAGAGAAGCCTGGGTTCTAGATTGCCAAACCCAAGGTCTTTTCTTTAAACAATGCTGCACCGCCTCCTAGTGTTGGCCAGAAGCAGGACAACCAGGAGTCTAGTTCCCTTCTGGGGCAAGAGAGAAATTAAGCCAAACGTTTCAGAAAGGTTCCCTTAGCCCCTGTCAATCTATCCCATCTATCCCTAGCTTCTAGTGCCTTCCACTCTCAGATGACTTTCCATCCCCTCTGCAGGGATCGCGTGTGGACTCAGGTTGTTTTCTCCTTCAGGGCAGGGCTGGTTTCCCTTGTTCCTACCCTTGTTCCTAGCGTGTTTAGGATTTCATAAAATGTTGACCCATGGCTGACTGCCCTGTCCTCTCGATCAGCAGCTTTTTCTTCTCATAAACATAACAGGCTATGGAGGGAGAAAAGACCTTTGAGGTCATCTAGAGCAGCTCCTTCATTTTAAGGTTTAAGAAACTGAGGCTCAAAGAGGGGACATCATAGTGCTAGAAGAAACCCAAGAAGACATGCAGTCCAACCTTTTCCCTTCATTTAGCAGGGGAGGAAACTGAGGTCCCAAAGACTTGATTGATCAGCCAAGTTAATTCAGGTAGGATCAGAGTATAAACCAACATCCACCAACCCTTTGCATTGTAACCTGCTGCCCAGGTCAGTCAATAACAAATTCTCCTTGAGTAAGATTCAAAGTCAAATTCTCTTCTCTCCAGCATTCCTTCTACTACCCTGGCAATATGCCATAGTGAAAAGAACCCTGGGACTGGAGCCAGAATATCTGAATTTGAATCATGGCCCTGACCTTTTTGCTATGTAGCCTTGAGCAAGAGATCCTCTCTAGATCTCAGTTTCCTCATCTGTAAAAATGAGATGTGGACCAAGTGGTCTCTCAGCTCCCAGATTTATTATTCTAAATCTATACTGTCACTTCATTCTCTCAGGTCTCAGTTTCCTCATCTGTAAAATGAGGGATATAGCATTAGATGATCTCTTAGGTCCCTTCCAGCTTAAAATTCTGATTCCAAACCACACCTCCTTGTCTGGACCTCTAGAATTGAAGAAAATAATGCATATTTTTGTTTTGAAATTGCTTTGAGTTTCCTTGATGAGCACAACAGAAATTGTCTTTTTGGAGAAAGAAGCTGGCAAAATAATCCTCCATTTGAGAATGGGATGTGGTACTGGGCCTAACTAAGGTTAGGGAGATTGGACACTTCTTTTCTATCTTATATATCCTGCATGCGCTTCTCTTTGAACTTGAATCACCCTGGTATCCCATAAGCTACTTGAGGGCAAGACTAGCTCATTATTGGCTCTGTACCACCTGTACCCATGCAGTGGCTGGCAAATAATAGGAGCTTAATAAATGTTTGTTGATTAATTGAAACCTGGTTGAAAGGCTACATTCAGTAACATGTGACCTTGGGGAAATCATTTAGAGATTCAGAGACTCTGAGACTCAATTTCATATCTCTCAAGTGAAAAGTAATCATAATAGCCACTATTATTGTGTTATAAGAAATGCTGAGTAGGATGCTCTCAGAAAAACCTGGAAAGGCACACTGCAGACAAAACAACATCAGTATTATAAGATGATCAGCTGTTAATGACTCAGCTGTTCTCAGCAATATAATAATCCAAGATAACTCTGAAAGACTTTGGCTAAAAAATGTGATCCATCCCCAGAGGAAAAAACTGACAGTGTCTGAATACAGATTGAAGCATACTTTTGTGACTTTGTTTTTCTCAAGTTTTTTTGGTCTGTCTCATTCACAATATGACTGATAGGAAAATTTTTTACATGACTATATTATGTATAATTATATTGAATTGCTTGCCTTCTCAATGGAGGTGAAGGGTGGGGAGGGGGAAGGAAGAGAATTTGGATTCAAAATTTGAAAAATGAATATCAAACATTATTTTACATGTAACTGGGAAAACGAAAATCTTCAATAAACTCAAAAATAAAGACAAAAAAGAAAAAAATAATGGCAATCATTTCTATGGTACTTTAAATAAAAATACTTTACACAGATTAATTTATTTCATCCTTACAAATTCCCAATTGACAGATGAAGAAATTGAGATTGAGAAGTTAAATGACTTGCCTAGTAAGCATATGAGGTAGGATTTGAACTCGGGTTTTCTGATTCCAAGTCCAACACTCTCTATTCATTCTTTCAGCTGGCTGCCCATAATGCTTTCCTTACTTACCTCCCAATGTCCTTGTGAGTCTCCAATGAGAAAATGAAGAGAAGGGGCATTATGATCTCCACAATCTAACAAAAATATCTGTTTTTCCTCTTCAGAAGTTTCCAGATGTGTTTCTTCATCACTGGGAGCCTTCAGCAGCTCCTCTGTGGGCAGGTCGGATCTAGGCATATGGAATAATGACTCCATGTTTTAAAAACCTCATGGGCAGCCCACAAGTCTTTCAATAACTCCCTTGGCCCCCCATTCAGTCATGCCAATTAGCTTAAATAAAGAAAAGATTGCTCTCTGGAAGATGCCCATTTCCCTGCTCACAGTGTTTGTGTGTTGGGAGAAGCTATGGAGCTCAGCAGTAGTTCTCCCAACCCCCAATGGCTTTGAGTGGCAGAAACATGCTCTGGATGTAGAAGGCAGGAGGATTTCCTGGGAGGCCCAACCACCTGCTCCCCTCACTCATTTAATAAGCTCCATGGGGCTTTGTTCCTGACTGGGTGGGTTTTTTTTTTACTTTAAAGAAAAAATAAGCTAGCGTGTGGCTTTAAAGTAAAATATGCATGTCTTCATTGACTCTTCTCTTCTAGGGCCTTCCTTCAAGGATCTGAAAGAAAACAATTGAATAAATGTCTCCCATTAAATTGTTATGGAATTCAATCCATGGATTTGTTAAGTACCTACTATAGGCCCTCTAGAAGCTCTCAGCTAGGCACTGGAACTGGAAAAAATAAAGAACAAGAAAATGTCCCTTTTCAAGGAGGTGATGGTCCTTTGGAAGACATACAAAGAGTAAACAAATCAGTAAATGAAGGTACAAAGAAGAGATGACATTAACATCCAGGACTTCAGGAATAGCCTCATGTAGGATATGCCTGTGAACTGAGGAAGCCAAGAATTCTAAGAGGCCACAATGAAAAGGGACCCTTTGGTTGGGTGTGGAGGTATGGGGAACAGAAAGGAAGCCAACTTGGTTGACAACCTCATAGCTAGCCAAGAAGATTGTCATCATACTACAAAAATTCATGTTCAAAACATTGACTTCACTCTTGGCAAGGAGTCAAGAAAACCTGCATCCAAATCCTGTCTCAGAGAGGGGCTAGTTTTATGATCTTAGACAAGTTCCTTATAGTCTCAGTTTCCTCATCTGTAAAAATGGGGATAATATTAGGTCAACTTGGCTAGAATATATATATGTATATATGTATATGTATATACTAATGGGGAATAATAAGAAATAAGCCTCAAAAAGTAGACTGAAGTCAAAGGGCTTTAAATGACCTGCTAAGGAGTTTGTATTTGTCTCCCAAATATCCTTATTTGGCCAATATGCTGTCTTCTCTTATTAAAAAGCAAATTCCTTAAGTGACTTTTTTTTGACAATTTTATCCCTAATACCTAACATAAAGGATTGTTCCTTCCTTCCTTCCTTCATCCATCCATCCATCCATTTATCCATCCATTTATCCATCTCTCCATCCATCCATCCATCAATTCATTCAATCATTCCAGACAATAGGGAGTGACTGAAGCATCCCAAGCAGGGAAGTAACATAGTCAGATTTTTGTTTCAGGATGATTATTTTAGTAGCTGAGAGAAGGATGGAACAGAAAGGGGAGAGACTGGGAGCTGGCAGTCCAACTTAGGATCTTAAGAATGATCCAGGTTGGGAGCTGCTAGGTTGCACAATGGTTAGAGCACCGGCCCTGGAGGCAGAAGGGACCTGAGTTCAAATCCGACCTCAGACACTTAATTACTTTGGCAAGTCACTTACCCCCATTGCCTTGCCAAAAAAAAAATGATCCAGGCAAGATGTGATAACTGAACTAAGGCAGTGAGCCTCAAAATTTATTGTGGCTTAGGTGACAAAAAATTCAAGAGAAACCATGTTTCCTTTAAGAAACAAATAGAGACAGCAATTGTAATTCTATCTAGTATAGGGCAGAAACTATTTTATCCAGTGTCTACTGTACAAAGACCACATGGTAGGAGACATCAAGTTTAGGAAAGGCATAGTCCCTGCCCTCATGGAGCTTAGAGTCTAATGAAGCTTGAGTTCCAGCGAGGTCTGAGGAGGGAAGGTTGTTTCCAGTAAAGGAAATCAAGGTAGACTTCCTGGAAAGTTTAGTTATAAAGGGCAGGTAGGACTAGAGAGAGGACAAGAATATTGCTGTTCAAAAAGATGGATTTCCAGATAACTACGATCAAGCAATCAATCAATCAGCAAACATTTACTAACAACCTCCCACTGGGGCCGGCACCAAAATTAGAATTGCTGTTGTTCCTTTTATATTTTCCACCCCCAGTGCCTAGCTGAGAGTTTCTGGTGGGTCTATAGCAAATAGTTAATAAATTCATGGATTGAATTCCATAAAAGTTCAAGAGGAGACATTATAATAGGAGCCAAAATTGGAAAGACAAAAATGAAATTCTCCCTGCCCTCAAGGAGCTTACAAACTATCTGGGAAGAGACAAAACCTATATGGATTCATCAACACGCATTTCTTAAATGCTTATCCCTAAGTGTCACCCAGTGCTGAATGTTGGGAATGCTTGTTTTTCTTCATTCTTGAGGAGAGCTGTGATGTGAGGGATGTGAGATCTTGACATGAAATGAATTTAAGGGAGGGAAGGCTATGCAAAGTCACCAGACTCACTTTCCCCTCCAGAGTCATCTGGGTCCATGATCAGATATGAACCAGGCCCTACTGGGAATACAAAGGAAAAGGAAAAGCAGTTCCTGCCCTCAAGAAGCTTACATTCTATTGGGTGAGACAACATCCATATGAATCATCATATCCAGAGTGAGTTAAAATATACATATTTGAAACATACATATATATATATATATATACAGAATATAGGCAAAACAAATATAAAATTGTTGGGACAGGGATGGTGTTATTAGCTGGGGGAATGAGGAAAATATAAAAGATGTTAGTACAGGTGTGCATATGATACACAGTCCAGGAAAATAGAAAGGAAGACCTGGGTTCAGGTCCCATCTCTGACTCTGTAGTCATGGATGTCTCTTGATTAAACCTCTTGGTGTCAGGCAACTCTCTAAGACCATACACAAAAGTTGGTTTGAGATTTAAATTCATAGAGGGAGTTCCCTGAGATGTGAATATGCATCAGAACCTTTGAAAAATTAAGTCTTTTATTGCATTTAAAAGATAAATTGATCATCTAACAAAAACAAAGAAGAGCCCTCATACCCTACTGTTATCCTTGCAATATCAAGAGAAATAGGGGAAGCATCTATTTAATCCATATTCTCCCATGGTAAGTCAATTTACCTTCCTAGGCCTCAGTTTCCTTCACTGTAAAGTGAAGGGGTTGAATTTGATGACCTTTGAGATTTCTTCCAGCTCTATGATCGATAAATCCATATTTTCTTTCTTCTACCCCATTTCTTCAAAGAAAAGTTCCCAATCCTGTGAGTTTCCTCTTCCAAATTTGCGGTTGCAAGGCTGAAGTGTCCAGGGCCAATTTCCAAGCCAAGGTGGAGTTTTATCACTGCAAGCTGGAGCTGTGAGCCATGGCAATCTGGGGGATATTGGAAGTGCTGACACAACCTTCACTTCCCCAGCAAGAATGGGGCTGGGATAATTTATAGGCAGAACATTTTGGTTTTGTCAGGTTTTTCAACATAGCCTGTTATAAATTTGAAGGAGAACTGTCTTGTTAAAGCTTCAGACTGGCATCTGTTCCTGTTGGTTATGCATCATGCTCAAATTTGCAATGGCATTTTTAGACCGCAATTTTTCCATATGGAAAAAGATTACATTGATGCATGTTCAATTTTCAGTACTCTATCTGCTCATTAGACTCACCACTGTCACCTTCATTGTGCTCACCTTCACCACAGCAAGCTGGAAAAGAGAATTCCCTCATCCAAGTGTCTTCCTCCATTTATAGTAACTTGTTGTAGTAACAATAACCATAATAACTAGCATTTATACTAAGAACTGCAAAGTATTTGGGAAATATTGTCTCTGATCTTCACAGCTCTAGGAGATGGGTGCGATTATTATTCCCATTTTACAGATGAGAAAACCAAGATAAGTAAGAGGTTAAGAAACTTACTCAGGGTCACACAACTAGTCATTTGTGTCTGAGACTGGATTTGAACTCAGATCCTTCTAAATCCAAGTCCTACACCACCTGCTTGTCTTCCACTGCCAGAATCTCATGCTTTCTTAGATGCTTTCTCCCCCCACCTACTTCATGCCCCTCCTTTTTTTTTTAGTTTTTGCAAGGCAAATGGGGTTAAGTGGCTTGCCCAAGGCCACACAGCTAGGTCATTATTAAATGTCTGAGGCTGGATTTGAACTCAGGTAGTCCTGACTCCAGGGCTGGTGCTCTATCCACTGTACCACCTAGCTGCCCCTTCATGCCCCTTTCTTAACAAAAAATAAAAAGCTTGAAAATGACATTGAAGAAAGGATTCATATCAATCAATCAATCAACCAACATTCATTAAACAGTTACTATGGTCCAAGCATGATACCAGGATCTGGTCATACAAAGATAAGTGAAACATGCCCTGCCTCTAGAGGAGTTGACATTTACCTGAGGAGACACCATGTAGACATTTCAATGAATACAAAATAGATGTCAGGTAGGTTTGGTGGGGTGGCATTCATGGCTTTGGGGGATCTGGAAAAACTTCATAAAGGAGGTGTCTCATCTGAGTCTCGAAGGAAAAAAAGTCCTAAGATACCGAGGGGAGGGGCTAGGGGAAAGAAGAAACATCCCAGACAAAGGCATGGAGATAGGAAGTGGACTGCCCCATCTGAGAAAAATTTAAGTCACTTCAAAGAATGAAGAGTGTAAAGGGGAGTAATGTGTGAGGCCGAAAAGTTATGCTGGGGTCAGGTTAGGTAAGGTTTCAAATGCCAAACAGGGATTTCCATTTGCTTCTAGGGGTAATAGGGAACCACTGCTACTTATTCCAATAAAAAGGGAGTAATTGAGATCAGAAATTGATTTTGTTTCATTATCACATTATCAGCACCTAGAATAGTGCTTTACTCGATTGAGACTGGGGGTTGAGGGAGGGTGGTCATGAAAAGCTATGATTTCGTCAACCTGAAATGCTCCCAGAATAGAAAAACCCTCCACTGCTATAGTTAGGTCTCTGAATTAGAGCCTTAGAGAGGTTATGCCCTAAGTAAGCAATGAGAGGACCACACAAAGAGTCTGGGTTGGAGGCAGAACTTCAGTCTAGACATTCTTGACTTCATAGATGGCAAACTGTTCACTATAGCCCACTATCTCCTGCCTTGCACATTGTAGAGGCCTGACAAATATTTGTTGGGTTGAATGAGTTGGCTTAGCTACCTAGGAGATAGTGAGTAAATCAAATGACCATTCTAGACCTCAATTATTTCAACTTTAAATAGAAAGATTGGACAAGATCAGTAGTTCCCAGCCAAGGGCAGAGGGGGTGGGTTGGGAGAGATGAGCTGCAGGGCTATTGCAGTAGTTCTAAATCATTTCATGTAAGTATAAGAAATAAACAAATATTTTCTGAAAACAGAGTCAATGTGTCTCACACATGTGAATTACATTTTTGAATGTAAGTAGATGCTGGTGCAGTTAATAAAATATGAATTCATTTTTAAAGCATTTCTAAGTCCATCCAGGTCATTTTCACAACTAGAAAAAGGTAACTAAGCAAATGTCCACCATTGCTTACCCATATGGCTCCCTTCCCAGCCTTGTAACAACCTATAGAAAAATATTCCACATTGATCCTGAGGGCATAGGATCAGAGGAAGGGAAGAGACTAGAACAGGCAAACCTTTACAAATGATGTTCTCTGGCAGAACATATCTTTTACAGCCACATAACTGACTGAAAGATGTGGTGAATAGTGTCTCTGGGCTCCTTGTCCATTGGTGAGGTAGAAAGAAGAAAGCAAAACACTCCCATTGAGGGTGTCTCCTATCAAGATGCCTCCCATACATACAGGATCCTACATGATCCCTTGACCATTCTTCACAACAGTGATACTCTCCTGTGGCTGCCAATATCAATCATGGCCTCATATGAGCAGCTCACTGCTCATCAAAGATTGGAGATCCTGCAAAGATTCAAAGGGAAGGGTTTTCTATACACCAGGAGTTTTTAATCTTGGGTCTGGGAATATTTTGATAAATGACTTTAATATTATTGGGATTTTTAAATCTATGTATTAATCCTATGTACATTTTTATCTATGTGTTATGTAATGTTATGTAATCTATATATAATGTATAAGTAATCTATATATTATGTAATGTAATTTATTAATTATATTAATCCCATGTATTGAATGCAAATCATATGCATTTGAAAACACAATTCTGAGAAGGCGTCCTTGTACTGATCAACCAATGAGAATCAGGACACACACACACAAAGGTCTAAGGTTTTGTGTTACAGATGGTGGTACTCCATTTGTATTTGATTCAATGAAGCCCAGGGACACTGAAAAATTCCTGGGATGTCATCCATAATCATTCAATAAAGTTGGATCTTTCTATCTCACTATGGAGAGAGGGTGGATTTAGAGGCCTAAAGAGCTAGATTCAAGTCTAAACTCAGACATGCATTAGTTGTAGGTCTTTGAACAAGCCATCAAACCTGTCTGCCTGTGTTTCTTCATCCATACAACAAGATGTAGATCTGTAATTGGCCAAACAGAAAAAGAGATTCCAAAGCTTCCTGAGGAAAATAATTCCTTAAAAATTAGAATTGGAGAAAGTGAAGATAATGACTCCATGAGACTTCATAAAACGATAAAACAAAGTCGCAGGAAGAACTATGATGTCTAGGTTTTTTTTTATTGTGATTTTCTGGCAGTCCAAGAATTCTTCAATTACTCCTTGATCTGTTTTCAGGTAAATTGTTTTTTTCCAATGAGATATTTCATATTTTCTTCCTTCTCATTGATCTGGGAGCTCTGGAATATTGTTGTAATATTCCTGGGAGGTTTCATTTGGGGATCTCTTTCAGGAGGTGATAGTAGAGCTTAAAAATTTCTATTTAGGGGCAGCTAGGTGGTGCAGTGGATAGAGCACCAGCCCTGGAGTCAGGAGTACCTGGGTTCAAATCCAACCTCAGACACTTAATAATTACCTAGCCGTGTGGCCTTGGGCAAGCCACTTAACCCCATTTGCCTTGCAAAAAATCTAAAAAAAATTTATATTTAAAAATAGCACAGTAGGTCAAGGGCAGTTAAATAGTGCAATGGAGAGAGAGAGAGAGAGAGTGCTGGACCCGGAATCAGAAAGATCTGGGTTCAAATTTTGCCTCAGACACTTACTAGCAGTATGACCCTGGGCAAATTACTTAACCTCTGTTTATCTCAGTTTCCTTAACTGTAAAATGCAGATGATATGGGGTGGCTAGGTGGCACAGTGGATAAAAGCACCAGCCCTGGAGTCAGGAGTACCTGGGTTCAAATCCGACCTCAGACACTTAATAATTACCTAGCTGTGTGGCCTTGGGCAAGCCACTGAACCCCATTTGCCTTGCAAAAAAAATGCAGATGATAATAACACCTGTGTTCCTAATTGTTGCAAGAATAAAATGAGATATAAAGCATGTAAGCAGTACCTGGCCCACAGTTAAGTGCTATATATGTTCGTTATTTTTGTTGTTAATGTTTTTATTGTTGCTTCTGTCATCTGGGACTCTACCCTTCTTTTAATATAACTGAAGATTGCTTTTTGGTGACCTTCATACCACTAAATAGCCCTCCCCAGAATCACGGAATTTGAGAATTTGAAAAGATGTGTTTCTAGTTAGTCCAATCAGGAACTCTAGCCCCTAACAATCAGCGATCCAGTCTCTGCATGAATGTCCCACAGAAGGAGAACTCATCACTTCTTGACTCATGTTTGAATGATTTTCACTTTCTGTAAGTCCTATTTTACCTCTGAAACTAAATTTCCCTCCTTGTAATTGCTACTTCTTGAGGTTAGTTCTCTTCTCTGGGACCGAAGTAGTTGAACACTGCCTGCAGTTCTCCAAATACTTGAAGAGAGCCCTACCAAACCCCGCTCCCCCAAGTCCAAGCTAAACATGCCCAGTTCTTTCATGTGGCATGAACTTGAGGACCTTGGCCAAAAAAATTGACCTCTTAGTAATTTGTTTTAAGCCCATTTTGGACATTTCTTGGCAATGATACTAGAGTGATTTGCCGTGTCCTTCCCCAGTTCATTTTACAGATGAGGGACTATGGTACCCAGAACCAAACACAATATTCTAGAAAAGATTGGACTAGGGCAGATTATATAGGGACTAACTCTTATTCTTTGCAATTGTTCCTTTTTTAAAAAATCTAATCCAAATTTGTAGTAGTTTCCATTAATGCCACATCATACTACTGACTTATATTAAACTTGTAGTTCACTAAGAACCCCATATCTTTTCAAATGCTAAAAAAGCTTCCCTAGGGCATTAGAGTAAATAAGGTAAAGTGTGCCAGGACAGGCAGGGTCAGCTGTGGCTGACTAGAGAAATCACTCCAAACCTCAAGGATATACAGATGAGTCTAAAGAAAGGTAAGAGTGGTCTCTGAGACCAGAAGAAGAAATCTCCAGGAAGAACAAGAGGGGAGATGAAGGCCTGAAGGTCAGAAGGGGAAGGGGAGGCCAGCTGGGGAAGGGAATAATTTTCCTTCAGGTATCTATATTCCACGTGTATGATTGGATGCCTACTGTCAGGTATCTGTAGAAGGAATTCTTTAGGTGTGGTTTGTACTAGATACCACTGAGATTTGTTCCACTTCTGAAATTTTGTGATCCTATAAATTTGTGATCTCAATAGCTAAGAGACAGTAAATAAAGCATTGGATTGAACACCAGAAAGACCCATGCTCAGGTCCTGCTTCAGATTATATTTGTTTATTTGCTATCTCCCCCATTGGATTATGAATGACTCAAAGCCAAAGACTTTCTTTTGCCTCTTTCTGTATCTCCAGCACTTAGCACAGTGGCTGCCACGTGGTAGATGATGAATAAATATTTACTGGTCTGGCAAAGCTCTACTAGAAGTCACAGCTCCCTTGAACCTTCCTTCCCTCTAAGGGTTAGAGCAGCCCCAAGTCTTAATAGATATTCCCCTCCCCATGTCTCTTTATATGTCCAGAGAGTGTTTCTGCCTCCTCTTACCCAGGGGAAAAGTTCAGTTTTGCTATATAGATACCTGAAGGAAAACTATTCCCTCCCCCAGCTGGCCTCCCCAAGATTTGTGCCTTCTGACCTTCAGGTCTTTACCCTGGACTTAGTTCTCCCCTCTTATTCTTCCTGGAGACTTCTTCTTCTGGTCCCAGAGACCACTCTTATGGTTTAGAGTGATTTCTCTAGTCAGCCACAGCTGACCCTGCCTGTCCTGGTACAATTACTTCATTTACTCTAATGTCCTGGACTTGGCTTCTGGATCTTGTTCTTTCTGGAGCCTGTGAGACTCCAGAACCAAAATCTAATCTAAGTCACCCTATTCTTTTCCACCAAGCATAGATCCTCATACTATAGTTCAATATGAGCTGGGGTAGGGTGGAAATTAAGGAAAGCTCATGGAGGAATTAGAATCTGGACTAAACATTGAAGGATGAAACAAATCCAATTCAGAAATTAACCAGCTATGTGACTGTGGGTAATCCATGTTTGCCTCAGTTTCCCCATCTGTAAAATAAGGCTAATAACAACATGAGTTGCTGTGGGTATTAACTGAGATAAAAATTGTAAAGAATCTAGCACAGTGATGATGATGATGATGATGATGACGACATAAAAGGATGAGGATGAAGGTGAAGATGAAGAAGGTTGATATCGTAAGAGTGCATTCTAGTTATGGGAAACAGAAGAAATGTTCAGAGACTGGAGAAGATATGTCAAATTTAGGAAAACCTGGTCAAGTCTCATTTGGCCACTTGTCTGTAGAAAGAAAATTTTCCCCAGCTGTAATATCGCCTTGCTGCAAACGCCCCACAGGCAGAGCTTGGATACCAGCTCCCAATTTTCCATCCTCACTTTGCCTTGATGTCTCTCTTCATTACAAATAATCAGCTGGTGTCTCTTTTAAATACACAAGTATTGAGTTATATATGCATAAATTAACTAAGACTCCAGTAAAGAAGAAAAATCTATTTAAATCTGCATTAATCTTTTATTGGCTTTTCCACTTGTCATAAACAGTTTGTAACTAGATATATATCATCATCCCAAACATCATGTAAAACCTCTCATTCAATAATCCAATAGGTATCCAGGTAATATATCCAGTGGCACCCATTCGCCAATGGGCCATTTTATAACCTAGGCAAAGGTTAATCATCCTTAGCTTCTGAAGTGTGATCTTAACAATACTCCAACTGCTTACTAGTGAATTCAAGTCATACCATGTTTTATGGTTAATTAACTATTCTTGGCTAACATTAAAATATTCCCATCTGGGACCAGCAAGTAGTGTACTGAAGGATGGCTATTATTCCAATGTCTTGGGTTTCTAGTCTTATTTTCTAAAACTTCATCAGTATATGCAGTTAAAGTCAACAAACATTAAGAAGCAGAAAGAGTGCCTGGCATTGGAGGAAGAAAAGAGAGGGAAAGAGAGACAGACAGACAGAGAGACAGAGATGGAGAGAGAGAGGAGAGGAAGAGAAAAAGGGAGAGAGAGAGGGAGAGAGAGAGGAGAGGGAGAGGAGAGGGAGAGGGAGAGGAGAAGGAGAGGGAGAGGAAGAGGAAGAGGGAGGCAGGGGGAAGTGAAGGGAGAGAGGGAGGGAGGGAAGAAGGAGAGAGAAAGGAAAAGAGGAAGGGAGAAAGAAAGCCAATTATTTCCTAAGTTCAAGCTGGTCTCAGACATTTACTATCTGGGTGACCCGGGAAAGTCCTGTTTGCCTCAGTTTCTTCATCTGTAAAAATGAACTGGAGTAGGAAATGGCAAAAACCACTCCAAAATGTTTGCCACAAAAACCCCAAAGAAGGTCATGGCAGAGAGTCAAATATGACTGAACAATGACAATATCAATTATATGTCAAAACTATGCTAAGCCCTGAGAACATGAACATAAGAGTAAGATCATCTCTGCCCTCAAGACTTTCACCTTTTAATACTGGAGACTATATGCATAAAGGAGCAGGACCAGGGAGGGGGTTTCAATGTGGGAAGTTCCAGGTATGGTTAATGGAAAAAGGGAAGTAGTTCATAGACCTGCCTTTCCCAAAACCAATGATTTTGTTGATTTGACCATATTTGTCAGAGGAAGAAGTGAAAATGTTGACATGTGGGGAAAAATCCAAGTTCTATGCCAGGATAGAAGATGGTCATAGCATCTCCCAGGGAGACTGGTTCCTCCCAGGCAAGTGTTCTATTAGTCTGGTTTGGAGGTTTTTGCTACATCAGCAAGAACCAGTTGGGTTCAGGTACTATTGGTGCCACTTACTAGCTGGACAGATCATCCAGAGACAACTGCATATACTGATCAATTTTTAGAAAATAAGACTAGGAACCCAAGACACTGGAATAGTATCCATCCTTCAGGGTCTGTTAGACACATGAACTCCCAAGCAAGGTCAGGGCCAGATTAATATGTGTTTGGGAAGTGTTTAATTAAATAAATAAAAATACAACATAATGTCAATTTGTGGTTTTCTATCTCTATTTAAGTTTGATAACTATGAGATAGTTGATACCCCCTAGACAGCTCACTATGGGTGTAAATTATAGGCAATTGTCAATTTTTCCATTGTCAGAGGGGACTTACACTGGAATTTCCCTACAAAAATAATTTCACAAGTCAATGGAAAAAAAATGTACCAGTTCCTTTTCAAAGAGTAGGAAATACAAAGATGTTTATATTCTACTGGGGGATCCAACAGATAGGGAAATACAATATAGACATAACAGAATACTTTCCTTTTTTTAAGATTTTTTTGCAAGGCAAATGGGGTTAAGTGGCTTGCCCAAGGCCACACAGCCAGGTAATTATTAAATGTCTGAGGCCCAATTTGAGTCAGGTCCTCCTGACTCCAGGGCCGGTGCTCTATCCACTGTGCCACCTAGCCGCCCCAGTGTCACCGAGCTGCCCCCAGAATACTTTCAAGAAAGAGAGAGATCCTGGATAACTGGGTGCAGGAGGGAAGGAAGGATCCAGAAAACACTTTATTTAGGAGACAGCTAAGCTATACTTTGAAGGAAACTAAGGATACTCAAGAGTAGAGATAAGGAGTTAATACATTCCAAATACAGAGTACAATGGCAGATCATAGCTTTTGAGAAGGACAGATTTTAACTGAGGCCAAGAAAAGTGTATTGACTTGCCCAAAGTCATGCAAGTAGTAAGTAGTAGAGTTGAGAGTCAAAACCAAGTCTTCTGCTTCCTACTGTGCCTCCTATCTGGGAAATAATTAAAAGACCAGCCTGTGGTTCCTATGCTATAGACAAGTAATAATATCCCAGCTTCCTGTTTGGTCCTCCTTCCCCTTTCTTTCTCTCCATTGTATCATTCTCTATCAAACTCAACATCAGTTGACGGCAGAACAGCTGACCCAGGAGCCCCCCAGCCATGCTGTCAGCAGGAACCTCACACAAACATGGCAGGCAGTTCGCCCAACATTTTCCTCATCCTCTTGTTTAGCCTGCAAAGATATTGGCGAGACAGCTGAATTTAATCTTTGGAGTCCCCCTTGAGAAACAACTTCTCCAACCTATTCCCATGTAGACAAAAAGATTTTGTCTCACTGAACCCATTTATTGACCGAAACTGTCACCTCTGCTCTGACCACTGACCTCATCTGAATATTTGGATCTATCATAGATCGCAAGTTCAAATGATTGGGCTGCCCTTTGCAAGCCCTGTTTTCATAGTGCGCTGATTACGAATGACAATATTATAAGGGTTTTAATTGAGATTCTACAAACAATTTGCACCTTGGATTTACCAATCTAATGTTTCCAGAAGGGTGAATGCTGCAGACATTTCAGGGCTTTTAAGGTAAAGGGAAGTCATGTACTGGATTTGGAAACTGAGGACCTGCCTTTGCTACCAACTAGTGCATGACCTGGGACAAGTCAGGGCACCTCTCTGGGCTTCATTTCTAAAATGAGGGGTTTGCACTAAACGATCTCTGAAGTTCTTTTCATCTCTAGATCTCTTTGATCTCTGATGTTTACCTAGATTTATGGGTAAATCTCAGGCAGGATTCAAATTCAAACCTCTTTGAATTTGATTTCAGTATTCTTCACATATATCATGATGTCCTCCTATACTATGTAAATCTACTTACCCATTCTTAGAACCATCAGTTGCATCCAACTTTATTAAGCTAGGGAGAAACAGCTAAGTTTCATCCAATTCAGAAAACAACTGCCTAAACCATCAAATCTGTCCCCAAGTGGAATGACTTGCCTCAAGAGACACTGAGTCCTCCTCCTTGAAGGTCTCCCAGCACAGACAGGCATTTTTCATGGATATGGAATAGCGGTTTTTGTTTTTCAAACATCGTTTGTCCTTGATGGTTTCTCCTCTAAAATGCTGCTACTCAGTAATTCTGTGTTCTGTCAAGTATGTAGGGTCATTGGTTTTAAGCTCGATGTTGATGCCACCAGTGTCAACAACTCGGACCCAAGGAGATAAAGAAAGCATTTGCTCAGGGACAGAGGCTTCTGATGGTTCCTCATAAATATGAGAAACTCGGTCCCTGTAGAACCTAACTGTTCTTAAAAGTTTTCTTCATTTCTAGCCTATGTCAACAAGGTTCAAGGGCTCAGAGGCCAAGCATACATTTTCCCCTTTTTTTACACTTAATATTGTTTTATTTTTTCAACTATATGTAAAGATAATTTTCAGCATTCATTTTTATAAGATTTTTAGTTCCGTTTTTCTCTGCCCTTTCCTTTCCTCCCCACACCCCAAGATAGCAAGCAATCTGACATGTTACAAATATAAAATTATGTTAAATATAATTCCACATTAGTTATGTTGTAAATGAAAAATCAGACCAAAAGGGAAAACCATGAGAAAGAAAAAAACAAAACAAAAATAATGAAAGTAATATACTTTGATCTATACTCAGACTTTCTAGTTCTTACTCTGCATGTAGATGGAATTTTTTATCATGAATAATTTGGTATTCTCTTGGGGCCTTGTATTCCTGAGAAGAGTTAAGACTATTTTAGCTGATTATCATACAATATTGCTATCACCATATAGAGTGTTCTCCAGGTTTTGTTCATTTTATGCATCAGTTCATATATGTCTTTCCAGGATTTTCTGAAATTTGCCTGCTCATTGTTACTATGTCTTTATTCATCACCTTGGACAGAGATTTGTGAAGAGACAGTCTCATCTCTCCATCAAAATGAAGAAACATTGTGTGTTCTTCCTGGATGGCTATCTTCTCTATGAGACCATAATTCTTTTTTATTTGTAAACAAAAATATGAATAATAGCTGTTATTTAATAGAATGCAAGAATAGACATAAAGAAAATATGTTTCATGCATAAAAACTGTATTATACTACTTCACTAAGACAAATAGTACATGTGGAGCAAAATAGGCAACAGTGACAGAAACTTGGAAGGGAGGTAAGAGAAAGCCCAAGGGCCTGGAGATATCCATTCTCTGGACTGCAGATTTTGATACTTTAGGTCTCTTTATTTTTTCAATTTTAGAAATGTTTTATTTATTTTGAGTTTTACAATTTCCCCCCATCTTGCTTCCCCCCCACAGAAGGCAGTCTGTTAGTCTTTACATCATTCCCATAGTATGCATTGATCTAAATTGAATGTGATGAAAAAGAATTCATATCCTTAAGGAAAAAACATATAGTATGAGATACAGCAGAATTACATAATAAGATACCTTTTTTAAATTCAAAGTAATAGTCCTTGGTCTTTGTTCAAACTCCACAATTCTTTCTCAGGATACAGATGGTATTCTCTTATAGACAGGAAGTGGTCCATACGTTAATGATGAATAAAGCATCATTGGGGTATTTTAATGAAAAGTATATAAAGTATGTTTGTATATATACTAATATAAAGTATATATATATATATATATATATATATACTAAGTATATACTACTGTGTATATGTACACATATATGTACACACACATATATTAAGTATATACTATTGTATATATGTATATATACTACTGTAATATAATAGCATTATGTAATGTGTAAACTGTTAAACATATAGAAGGTATTTAATAAATGCATGTTTGCTGATGTATTATTTGTACAATAAATGTAAATGCACATGCTCAAAATTGGATCCAATCCTGTGGTTTCATCAGTATAGCATCACTAGTGAGAAAAATCTCTCTATCAGTGCAAATCTACAACTGCTTTGCAAGGGCTACCTTGGACATTAAGAAGATGTGTTTTATCTTGCATCACATAGGCCAAGAAGGGTCAAAGGCAGGACTCAAGAACAGGTCTTCCTAACTCCTATATCAGCTGTCTATTCACTATATAACACTGCCTCCCATAAGGGTTTGCATAGATATGTTTATGTGCAGGTATGTGTAGGCATATGTGCATTCATGATGTGTATGTAGACATAGCTGTTATATTTACAGAAAAACTCATATATTTTTATTCTAATATGAATAGTTTCCTAACTAAAATTGTTCAAACAATAGAGCATGCATAGAGATCAGACTTTGTACAAATATTTTTTGATCACATCAACAGTCTCAGGCAGGAGCATCAGGACTTGATAGCAAGTCAAAATAATGAATCACCATTTCTCTTTCTGCACAGTTTCCCCCCTCAAGTTGTCTTAAAGAGGAAAACAGGAAAGAAAGATGGGATTTTAATAAACAAAGAGAAAGGGGTTTGGAACATCTGCTTATTATCCAGATGTTTCAATATTTAGGTTAATTGAAGATCTTGAGAGATGGAGAAATATCTCCACTTGAAAACAAAGCTTTCATTGATGCTCTGGAAAAAAGGAAATTGGAAGAGTTTTCTTCTTGCCTGTGACTGCTTATGAGAGTGCTATGATATTTATGAGATCATGCTTTTGGAGCAATCACGCAACATTCTTCACTTCCTCAAATCAGCAATGAGGGAGAGTTTGAAAGGAAAGGAGTGAGTGGAAATCTATTTTGTTTGCAGCTCAAATAGAATGGATGGATGAGGGAAATCAGAGGAAGCCTGCCACCAGAATCCTAGAATGGGAGGGCTAAAAGGGATTTCATAGTCATCCAGTCTACTTTCTATCCAAAAGCAATCCTCACTATCAAACACCCAATAAGTGGCCATCCAATCAGTGCTTAAGAATTTCCAACATGGGAGATAGGGTTGATTAAAAAAAAGTGTTATCTTGCTTATATTTGCTGTGATGATTCTTCAGAACATACTTTAAAATTTTTTTATTTAAAGGGCAATGGGGTTAAATGACTTACCCAAGGTCACACAGCTAGGCAATTATTAAGTGTCTGAGGTCAGATTTAAACTCAGGTCCTCCAGGACCAGTGTTCTATCCACTGTACCACTTAGCTGCTCCCTCAGAACATATTTTTGTTGCTATTCAGTCATTTCAAACATGTCTCTGACTCTTCATGACCCCACTTGGGATTTTCTTAGAAAAGATACTGGAGTGGTTTGTCATTTCTTCCTCTAGTTCATTAAATAGATGTGGAAACCAAGGCAAGCAAGGTGAAGTGACTTACCCAGGATCACACAGCTAGGAAGTGTCTGAATCCCAATTTGAACTCAGATCCTCCTGACTCCAGGTCTCTATTCACTGTGCCACCAGAACACAGACTTTTTTTTTCAAAGAAAATAGGTCTTTTCAACTCATCAAGACCATTCAAGATTCCCTAGAATATCTAAGTCTTTGGAGGTGAAAGGACAAGCAAATATTTTGATCATGGAAAACAGAATCATCATCAACATCATTAGCAGCAGCAGCATCTTTTACATAACCTTTCAAGGTTTGAAAAGTGCTTTACATGTTATTTCTTTTCCGTCTCCCAGCAGTCCTGTGAGATAGAGGGCATGATTGTCCCCATTTTATAGATAAGGAAACTGAGGCAGGGAAAGGTTCAATGATTTGGCTAGGGATTATACAACTGGCATTCATCTGAGGCAGAATCTGAATTCAGATCTTTCTGACTACTCTGATCTAAGACGCTACCTACTCTGATCTCTTTTTAGTTCTCATCTCTTTTTATAGAATCCTAGATTCAAAACTTGAAGGGATCATAGAGGTCATCAATCCAAACTCCCCTATTTTATAAATGATGAAACAGAAGCAGAGAAATGTTAAAGTTATTTGACTTGGAATCACATGGCTAACAAATCTCAGAGAGAATTTGATCTCACTGGACCCCAAGTCCATTCAATCTGCACCATACTAGCTAGTAGCCTTTCACTTGGCTTAGCTAAATAAGTCTGGTCTCAGTTTTCATGATGCACATGGGAGGAGTGGATTTGCAGTCAAGAGACCTGGGTTCAAATTTGCCATTTGAAACTTACAAGTTACATGATTCCAGATAAGTCACTTCCTTTCCAGAAGCCTCAGTTCCCTCATTTATTAAATGGGAGTATTCATATTCATTCTGCACTTTGAGGTGTTGGTGGAGGACAAGTAAAGATCCAAAGGCTAGGAAAACCAAATGGGAATGAGTGAATTTCTCATAAAAAAAAAATTTCAAGTTCCTAGACAAAGAATTAGAAAATTCCTTGAAATTCTCATTTTATCATCTTTGGAAACATCCATTAACTAGAAGACTAAAATCTAGATGATTGTCTAAAACGTTTAAATAAAGAGATTTCAAGAAATTCAGAAATTCAGTCTCAGATGACTATGATGGGCAACACTGAGTGGAAGTAGAGCCCTTTTGCATTTATTGTATAGGACTTGTTGCTCTGACTAATGGAAAGAAGTCCCTGGGCTCTGGCCCCATCTTGTTCCACTGATAAGCTTATGCACCAACTGGTGAAGTCCAATTCTTCTGAATAAAATGGCCCGTCCAAGAGCTAATATTTCAGGATTTCAAAGTTGAAAACCCACCACTGATAATTTATAGCCTAAACTTACTGAAAACCCCTTCCTTGACAACCCATTTAATCAAAGCAAACCGTTTAACATTATGAAGGCCCCTAATTGCGATCTCCCACAGCAGGCTTGCAAATCACCAGCGGAGGAATCACGGAAAATAACAAAATGAATACGCTGTACTCTGTTCCAGTTCCATTTCCAGATAAGGCGTGAAGAATGAAGAATTCCATTCTCCGGGTGGTGATCTCCATGCATACTAGAGTGTTTGTCCTGAATTTCATTGCTGTGGAAAAAAAGTCATGAAAAGTCTTGATTTAGTTGGCATTTAATGTGATTTTTATATAACTTCTGTGATATAATCAGCCGCGATGGGAATCAGTGGGGAATCTTAAAGAGCAGTAAAAGCCTTAACTATTGTTCTTTCTGGGCTCTGATTGGTTTGCTGGGTATACAAAGCCCGAAAATCCCAGGTCACATATACAGACTGTATTTGTAGAGACCCATTATGATTGAGTGGAGTCCAGCGTCATCACCCCCTCTCAACTAGCCAGCCAGTCAGGAGGCAAGAAAGACAATAGGTAGGTTGGAATAGCCGTAAAGAATGTGTCACTGTAAATCAAATTTCATTTCTGCATAGCTGGGAATAGTAATGTACAAGCCATAGGCAAGTATATTAATGTCTCCTGCTATCCATAAATGAAAAATCATGCCCACTCCCATCTTCTTTATTGTTATTCCAACACAGCCTTTTTTTTATTAGATTCTTTGTTTTATTTTTTAAAAAAGAGGGGGGAAAAGGATATTGTACCAATACTTAAAAGCATTTCTCCCCTCCCTGTTGAGTTTGTGAGGATTTCTTTGCAGTAAATAAACACATTGGCTCTTCTGCACACTGATTGACGAGTGATGTGGTTAGAACTCCCCCATATTCAATTCTTCCGGCTCTTAATGGGGATCTGGAAGAAGCCATTGGATAAATGACCAGGGCCTTCTCTACACCTATTCCATTGGCATTTGAAAAATGATGGAGGCAATGCGGAAATACACGGTGACAAATGCTGGCGGCTCTTTCCAGGCTATATTGTAAGTCTGCTTAGGCAGGCATTTAATTTGGACATAATGAAACAGTTATTATATGCCACCAAAAACATCAGAGTTATTAAAAACATATTTATGGAAGTCTGACTGCCATGGTAGAGATACATACCTATGTCACAGTTGCTCCTTCTCGGTAACGGGTTTTTAATCATTAAAAGCTCAGTACTAAAGGTGCAGTAATTGTTGTGTAGTTCTATGGACTCAGATGGACTAGGATGAGTCTTGGAAGTTGAATAAATACAAATACATGTATAATTAGGTCAAGAAATGAAGAGATCCATATGTGAATTTACTAACATTCAACATTCTTAGGCCTTCAGTACCTGGTGAATAGCTTTAGTGTGTATGATTCTGAGAAGAAAACTCAGGTCATCTTATCTGTTTCCTCACTTTGCACATAAGGCAACTGAGGTCATGTGAATTCAAGTTCTATCCTTGTATGACTATGCTGTGCTATCTCTGTTGGGGCAGGGAGTTCTTGAGGTGGGTATTCCCTCCTTCAAAGCGGAGATATATATGCACCCTCCCCTGACTTAGGAGGAAAATCTTAGCAATTGCTCGAAGCACACTGAGATGAAAGGCTAACCCCAGAGCCACCCAGGATTCCAAATCCAGCCTTCCAGATGCTTGGCCCACTGCCTCATAACATATATAAAATGAGAGGGCCAGCCCAGATGGTTTCTAAGGTCCATGATGCCATCATGATATTGATTCACAATCAAATACTGGCAGGTTTCATTTAATAGAATTACTGCCCCAAATAAGGGACAGCACAGCATAGTGCTGGGCAATAGTCTTTGCAACCAGGGAGATCTGGGTTCAAATCCTGGCTCTGACACATACTGGCTGTGTGACCCAGCTGTCGGTGTTCTTGGCAGCGCTAGAAGTCATGAAGAAAGTAGAGGCACTGGTAGGGGAATTTCGTCCCCTGATAGTTGCCCCAGACAATCAAATCTTAGAGCTAGTCCTTATCTGTGTTTTTGTTGTCTGGTATAGGCACAGAATGACAAGGGAGAAACGAGAAAGCTTCCAATGGGGACCTCCTGGCCCTGGGGAAGAATGTGAAAGGATATGGACAAAAGCTACCAAGGATGCATATGCACAGATGGGTTGAATTCTGTAATCCTCAAGGGCTAGCTTACCCCAACTGAAGCCATGAATCCAGTGGAATATTAGAGGAGGTTTAGGGTGTTCCTATGCCTGCCAGAGCAGACACAAAGGGTTAAAACATTTTTCCAAAGAATTTTTTTCTCCCACTTTTTCTTTAAGAGGAGTCTTTTGTAGAGGCTATGATGGGGAGGAAAGAAATAGCAATGCAGATGATATTACTGTAGATGAAGCTTCATTTCTGAATAGCTGGGGAGATTAATTCACTTTGCTGCAAGGTCTTCATTACTGCCCCCACTCCCCCAAAATGAAATATCACATACGGCAACTTCTTTGCTCCATAGGTCATAATACTCTGCTGATCACAGCCGGGCTGGGCGAGATTACAGAAAACGAGACCCCAGCTAATGCCCTCGAACTCTGTCTGCATGCCAAAGAGAGGAGGCAGGTGCAAGAATGCTACATAAAGTGGGCTCACCTATTACCACACCTTCCGATTATGACTCAGAATGGATGGGGTACCAGAAGGGGGTAAGGCTCCAAAGATATCCCTCTACTGCCCAGAAATGGCTACACCTCAGAATTGCTGATCTGGTTGACCAGGTCTTTCAAAAACTCTTCTTTCTTCTCCCACTTCTGGTTTCCAGGGTGTGGCTTGCCAAGTACACAGCCTGGCAATGGAAGGCAGAAGTAAGAGTAAAAGGAGGCATAAAGAAAATTGTTCGATTAATGCCCTACCAAATGAGGCATGTAGATGCCACAGGGTCCACACACATGTATGATGGTGAAGTGGAGTGACCCTTAGAGATCTACTGGCTGGGAGACCACCTCAGTGACTCAGTTTCCTCATCTGTAAAACTGAGGGAGGTGAACCTGATGGCCTCTAAGTTCTAACTCCATGCCATCTTCCTTTTCTGCATTGGACTTGATGAAAAAGATGCTTATTTTAATATTCATTCCATTGGAACTTGTTGTCGAGCTTCTTTCCTTTTCCTTTCAACATAAGCAAGGCTAAATGGGGAGCGTTTCCTTACACTTGCTGCTGTTTGTTGGTGGTGATGGTGGCGATGGTGCTATTATTATTGGGAGTGGTGGTGGTGCTATTATTTTCAGTCATGCCAAGCTCCTTAAGATTCCATTTGGAAATTTCCTGACAGAGATAGTGAAGTGGCTTGCCATTTCTTTCTCTAGTTCATTTTATAGGTGAGGAAAACTGAGACAAATCGGTTAAGTGAATTGCCCAGGGTCATCCAACTAGCAAGTGTCTGAGCTCTGAACTCAGAAAGATGAGTCTTTCTTCCTTCAGACTTGGCACTCTGCCCACCACAGTGCCACCTAGCTGCCACTAGCTCCACCAGCCACTGGTCCAAGCCTAGTTTAACAGAGCACCAAATCAGGAGTAAATATGCAGTGTCAGACACTTCCTAGACGTGTGATCTAACTGGAGAGATGACACATAGGAGGGCAATACAATTCAGTATCAGAAAATACAGAAAATCTTGAAGAGCTATCTGGAGCTTTAAAAGGACAAGTAACTTGCCCAGGGTCTCACAAAAGTTTATGTTAGGGGCAGGACTTGAATGTGGATCTTCACTGCTTAGAATTTAAACTCAGTGGAGGCAGGGACTCTATCATTTTTGTCTTTGCAGTCACAGTGTTGACATATAGGTGTATCTACTGGATGGGTCATGATTGATTGATTAGTTCCATCCTGACTCAGAGACTGGCTCTCTATTCCTCCAGACTGCCACTCATTAATTTTAATTATCACTGTATATTCTTGTGAGATGGGGGAAAAAGCAACAAGAAATTCCCACAATGTTCAAAGTTGACACTGCCAGTCGGTGACTGGGACCAGGCATCTTGAGGACCCCTTTTATTGCCCCTTGGGGACTTGGACTTCCCCGATTTATAAATCTTGCCTTCTAGGTCACTTAACTGCTCTTCAAAGAAAAGGAGAGATAACAAAGATGAAAATAATGAAACAACACATATGCAGCTCTTTAAATTTTGCAGATTGGTTTACATATATTATCTCATATGATCTGAATAACAGCCATATGAAGAAGGCATCAGGAATATGATTATCTTCACTCTATAATGGGGAAACTGAGATTTAAAGAAGTTAAATGACTTATCAAAGGTCTCACAACTAGCAAATCCATGGGAATGAATGCAAACCCAGATAATGCCTGGCTCTAAGTCTCCTCAGGGTACTAAGGATTACCCTGTCAGATGAGAGAGAGAGACTGGGTTCAAATTCTGATACAGAAAAGTCTGTGTGACCCTGGGAAGATCTTACCTAATCTCACTAAGTCTTGGTTTACTCACCTGAAAAATGGGTCCTGAGATTGTAGCCCCTCATATAATAGGAACTGTATAAATATTTGCTGAATGAGTAAATAAATGAATAGATTGTATTCTCCTTCAAATCGACACCCCAAAGGTGACCTAAATGATGCAGACATTCATGGGAGAATCTCATTGCTTTACCTTCAAAATTTTAGTGATGGTTCAAAATATGAAACATAGAATAGATGTTTCTATAGTGACAAAGGGATCAAGCTTGATGGACTGAAGTGAGGTGACTTTATGTAAGTAAAGATAAATCCCACTTTTTGATTCTGTGATTACAAAATTTTCTGTCAGATGTGCATGAGTATTTTGTGAGCACACCTCTAAGAATAGCCCCAAAGCATACATTTAAAAAACAACAGAATCATGGCTTTCAAGCCAGAATGACCCACAGAGACCATTGAGTGCAATACTTTCATTTTAAAGATGAGGAAACTATGGTCTACAGAGATTAAGTGATTTATCTAAGGTCACATAGCTAGAAGAAACACAGAAGCATAGATACAAGGTTGGAAGGGACTTCTGGGGCCATTGAGTTGAACTATTTTATTTAATAGATAATAGAGTTTTATCCAAGGTCACACAGGTAGAACCCAGCAGAAGGAGAAATTGAGGCTAAGTTCTCTGACTCAAAAACCAGTGACCCTTTTCATTATAACACACTGCCTCGCAAGTATCATACTCGGACTCCAATTGGGCAGAGGTGATCCTGAATTCTTGAAGGCTAAACCAGAAGAAGACATATTCTGGAGAGAATGACCAAGCTGAGAAGACTCCAACTATGGGTCCCCATGATGGACTCTGTCTGTCAGTCTTCAGAAAACCAGCCTAGTTAAGATTAAGGGGAGCTGAGTCCCATTTGATCCCTCCCAACTCCAATTGGCCATGGGGGGCGATGACTTCTTTGATTGCAACAAATATCAAAGACTATTCCATTCAACAAGCATTGGTCAAGAAAGGTGCCATGCCAGGGATGGGGCACTGAACCTTTTACCAAGTTGGGGAAGCCCTTACAGAAATAAAGCAAGTATATTCTGAAGTATTGAACCAATATTAAGGAAAGCTAATGAGGACATTGGATAGCTCATGGAGTCAGAGCTAGTGAAGGGGTGAAGAATGGAATCCTCATGACAAGAAAAAGCGAAGATGATTCAATAGCATTAGGATACCTCAGATGTATGTGGGTCTTTCTCATCTTCCAAATTATCCATGTGATCTTGGGAAAGTCTTTTAATTAAATGAGGACATTGATTCCCATGGAAAAAAATTACTGAACCTGTAAGGGAAAGTGAACATCTGAAGTCAACACTTATGATTCTAAAAGATAAATGATGATGCATGCTCCATATCTTTTTTATTATTTTTATTTTTTCCATATCTCTTGACAATTGATCAACCATTGATCATTTATTGGGCATCCACTATGAGTGCTAGCGACACTGGGGATAGGATAGAAGTGCATAAATGAAATAAGCCCTACTCACAAGGAGCTTATGATCCAATGATCCAATAAAAACATATGAAAATATCTACAGCATAAAAACAAATTGAATAAGCACAAATATAGACAAAGTAGCTAGATGCAAGGTACCTTGCCAGGGGAGGTATTAAAAGTTAAAAGTATCAGTAAAGGTTTTATGCAGAAGACAGTGTTTGAGCTACATCTTAAAAGAAGAGAGAACCTCTAGGAGATGGAGGTAAAAAGGAAGTGAATGTAGGTTGAATGGACAGTTGAGAGTGCAGATCAATGAGGTGACCAAATTGGATGGATTGAAAGTGTAGAAAGGGGAGTATTATCCAATGAGGAAGAGTGAGAAAAGGTTGTTAAGAAGGGCTTTAAAACTGAAACAGAATAGAATATAGTCTAGTCTAGAGGCAAAAGAAAGCCACTGCCATTGGTTGCATGAGAGTCATGTGATCAGATTAGACAATGAGGTGGACGACTCAAGTTACAGAATGAGACATAAGAACCAAGATGAAAATTTGACTTGATGATGCACACTTTTGCAAGGATATTTTTTTCTCTTTCTCAATTGATAAAGATGGAAGGATGAAAGGGATAGGAATAGGGTTGCCGGGGGGAAAAGACAAGAAAGAAAAGAGGGCCATTGAAGCATTTCCTAATGCGGCAAAGAGAAGGTCAGAATAAATCACAGAGAAGCAGGATACCTTTGAAAGGGACATGGTGAATCTGTTGTACTTAAAGGTACAAGCTGTATGTACATGATGGAAAATTGCAGTTTCATGTATAATCCTCTTTTTTCTGTTTCTTCTACATATATGGAAAGATTCGTTTGTTTGGTGGTAGTTGATTTAGAAGAAAAAGAACTAAGGTCAGGTTCTTTTCTCAGATGTAAGATTTCATGATCATGTAACATTAGGATTACAGAAAGATGTGGTGGTGGCAGTGACTGTCACCTCAATAGGAATCAATGGGCAATCTAAGATGACATTAGCACACTTCAGGCTACATTAAGAAAGTATAATGTCTAGGTCTAGAGAGGCACTGATTAGGCTGTCCTCCACCGTGGCCAGACCTCAATAAATTTTTATTAATCACCAACTGTTTGCCACCCGTTGTGCTAAGTTCTGGGGATACAGAGACAAAAATAGTTCCCGCTCTCAAAGAGTTCACAGTCTAATTGGGCATCAACATGAAAACATCTATGGACAAACAAGAAATAGATAGATGATCAAATAGAGAGATGTGATAAACTGGAGATAATCTCATTTATAATATATCTGGAGATCCTAGCTAAAATCTTATCTTTGACAAGAAGCTTTTCTCAAAGGTGCATAGGTGACTTTTTGAAGTTTTGCTTGTTTGTTTGTTTTGTTTTTTTCTTGCATTATACTGGGAGCTTCTTGGGAGCATGATCTATCTTTGACTCTCTCTGTATCTCCTGTCATTTTTCAGTTGTGGACAATGCTTCATAACCCCATTGGGAGTTTTCTTGGCAAAGACAGTGGATTTGTTTGAGGTTTCCTTCTTCAACTCTTTTTAAAGATGAGGAAACTGGGGCAAAAAGGGTTAAATGATTTACCCAGGATCTTGCAGCTAGTAAATGTCTGAGGCTGAATTTGAACTCGGGAAGTTGGATCTTCCTGACTCTACCCACTATGGCACCACCTATAGTAATTACTTAATAAATATTGACTGACCTATTGCTATTTGGGAAAAGGTGTTGTTATTCTTCAGTATTTTAAGAACAGAGCAGGAAAGTAAAGGGCCTCAAAATGATGCCGTATGGGAACTGGGTGAAGAAAGTAGTACAGTGGGGCCTCCCTCAAAAATCACTAACCTCAAAGAGTTAGAGTAAGTTAGAATCTAATGCTAATGAAGTATATAGATAGATATACATATACATATACATATGCATATGCATATACACATACACATATACACATACACATACACATATAGATTAGATTGGAGATGGAGATGGAGATGGAGAGAGAGAGAGAGATTAGATATAGATATAGGTATAGAGATAGAGATAAAGATAGAGACAGAGACAGAAACAGAGATAAAGATAGAGGCAGAGACAGAAACAGAGATAGAGAGAGAGATAGAGAGAGATAGATAGAGATGGAGATGATGGAGATGGAGATGGAGATGATATGGATATGGATATGGAGATAGATAGAGATAGAGATAGAGATAGAGATAGATAGAGATAGAGATAGAGATAGAGATAGAGATAGAGATAGAGATAGAGATAGAGATGGATGTGGATGTGGATATAGATTATAGATATACATATACATATACATATACATATACATATACATATACATATACATATAGATGATATAGATATAGATGTAGATGTAGATGTAGATGTAGATATAGATAGATATAGATATAGATATAGATGTGGATATGGATGTGGATGTGGATGTGGAGATAGATAGAGATAGAGATAGAGATAGAGATAGAGATAGAGATAGAGATAGAGATATTGATAGAGATAGAGATAGAGATAGAGATAGAGATAGAGATAGAGATAGAGATAGAGATAGAGATATTGATAGAGATAGAGATAGAGATAGAGATAGAGATAGAGATAGAGATAGAGATAGAGATAGAGATAGAGATAGAGATAGAGATAGAGATAGAGATGGATGTGGATGTGGATGTGGATATAGATTATACATATACATATAGATGATATAGATATAGATGATATAGATGTAGATGTAGATGTAGATGTAGATATAGATGTAGATATAGATATAGATATAGATGTGGATGTGGATGTGGATGTGGATATAGATATGGATATAGATATAGATATAGATATAGATATAGATATAGATATAGATATAGATATAGATATAGATATAGATATAGATATAGATGATAGAGGTAGAGGTAGAGATAGAGATAGAGATAGAGATAGAGATAGAGATAGAGATAGAGATAGAGATAGAGATAGAGATGGATGTGGATGTGGATGTGGATATAGATTATACATATACATATACATATAGATGATATAGATATAGATGATATAGATGTAGATGTAGATGTAGATGTAGATATAGATGTAGATATAGATATAGATATAGATGTGGATGTGGATGTGGATATGGATATAGATATGGATATAGATATAGATATAGATATAGATATAGATATAGATATAGATATAGATATAGATATAGATATAGATATAGATATAGATATAGATATAGATGATAGAGGTAGAGGTAGAGATAGAGATAGAGATAGAGATAGAGATAGAGATAGAGATAGAGATAGAGATAGAGATAGAGATAGAGATAGAGATAGAGATAGAGATAGAGATATAGACATGATACGGACACAGACATGGGCACAGACACAGACACGACACAGATACAAACATGGATAAAGACATGAATACAGACACGGATACGGATACGGATACGGATACGGATACGGATACAGATACGGATATGGATACGGATAAGGATATGGATATAGATATAGATGAAAGCTGGTACAGGTCAATTCTTCACTCCTTCCTTTTTTTCTGTTCCATTTTATCTCATCTTCCTGCCTTTCCTTCCTCTTTCTCTTTTCCCCCATTGTCCTCCATTTTATTAGAATTGTTTGTAAACTAGAATAAACAAGCTATTTCTACGTGAGGGAGGTACTGTGCATTGGCAACCCAGACACTTATTTATCAACTTCTTTCACAAGGCCCAGGGATCCTCACAAGGATGAGATGAAGACAAGGGCAGCAATTTTCATTCAAGGGCTTTTTGAAAACTATTGGTTAGTTAGGGACTTTTTTTTTGCTTACTTTGAAGTCTACAATTGTGAACTGTTGAGGGGGCTTAATATGTTTGGTGCAGGGTCAGAAACTTTGATCAGACTGGGTTTGTGTTTATAGTTAAGATGGATTCAAGTTTGTTCATCCTTCATTTTTGAAGAGGACCAGTGGCATCTTGATATCAAGATGCTATCTTGACTTAGGTATAAATTGGATTTGTGTGGCAGAGTTGCACGAAGTCATGAACTTCACCCTCTCTCCCAGAGTCAGCAAAATACGATCAGGATGATCGGCAATGGCCCAAGATACAGTGGATAACCTTGGTATTTGATGTCTGACTAAACTCCAGGGGCACCACAGAGCCTCCTTCAAGTGGCCCATAACCAAGTTATCATGTGGGCTTTGAACTGGAAGTAACCAATTCAATTTAATTCAGCAAATATTGATTGAGCATTTACTGATCAGATAACAGTGACCCAGTAAAGACATCCAAGACTACTCATAGGATCATAGGATTTAAATTCAGAAAGCTTTGAAATAAGCTGATCCTCAGTTTCTTCATCACTAAAATTAAAGAGTTGGATGAGGTCATCTCCAAGGTCTTTTCCAGGTCTGTCAAGATAGTCATTACCAGACTGTCCTTGCAGGACCCATAGTATAGATAGATGGATGTTTTAGTTTGTGGGCTCAGCTGCCATGACATGTTATGACTAAGATATGACACTACATAGTCAAGCCCATAATACCACTTTCTGGTAGCTTTACTATTTCTTTTTATAATGATTTTGTCCTTAATTTGGACTTATTTCAAGGAGAAAGGTGTTAACTATTTCAAAGTGATGGGATGTTTTAGTCTGGGCTGGAAGCCTGTTCCTTGAGAATGGCTTAATTAACATTTCTAGGTTCATAACATTTTCATTTATTCATCTTTTTGTTTTTAAATGGTTTTTTAAGTTTTCCAGAGACGGCGATCTCACGTTCCTAATGGATTGTAAGAGGAAGAGTGGGCCTGGTGGGATCTGCATTCCTATTAGCTTCCAGATTCACATTAGGAACAAAAAGAGCTTATGCAGAAGAGGTCCATCATGCTAATAAAAAGAGAAACATATTTTTAGTTCAGCCAGGAGATAATGGGATAAGAACGCTGTCATCCAAACCTCATCAGCAGAAGGTGCATTGGCCAAGTCTGGGGATTCCAATGACCTTGGGAAAGGACAAATCTTTTTCTAACCAGGTTGTAAGAAGATTATCTCTATCACTCAAATAACCAAAATTTGGGGGGGGGGTAAAAACACCATCGTAACCCAGGATTTCTGAACTGGAAGAAATTTCAGCAGTCACTAACCCAATTGGGATTGGAACAAAATTCCTTCTGCAACATGCCTAAACTCTAGTCATCCAGTCTCTTCTTGAAGCCCTCTAATGACAAAAAGTTCATTTTCTCTCAAGGCTCCCATTCCCTTTTGGGTCAGCTCTCATGTTAGAAAGCTTTTTTTCCTTATGGTGAGCCTAAAATGAACTCTTCACAAAATTTTTCCTATCTCTACCTTCTGAGTCCAAATATAAATCCCTCTGTTTAGCTTTCAGAGTCTTATGCAATATTCCCAACCTGTCTAATCAGTCTCATTGAACATCACTCTTCCTGCTCCCAATCTATGCTTTCCCAATTTATCCAAACTGACCTTCTGCCTATTTGTCACTCATAACACTCCATCTAGAAAGTCAGTGCCTTTGAACCATACCAGAAATGCACACCATCTTCATCTCCACCTCTCTTCTCTGAAGATGGAAGGCATATGCCATCTTCTTCATAAAGCTTCTTGTTCCCCATGACTACTAGTGACCTTGCCCATCAAACTTATCTTGTATTTAAACCCATTCATTTTTATGCTATAGACTTACATATGTATTTGTTTTTTCTCATTAGAACAAACACATTTGGTACATAATTTGAGCTTTATATATACATGATATATATATCGTTAATTTATTGTCAGACTTGGCTATGGGACCTCGAGTCTTTTTTTCTCCAGTCTACACACCCTTAGTTTTTTCCCATAGATTCTCCTATCTAATGCCCATGAGGACCTTCACTACCCTGGTCACCTCCCTTATTCAATGTCCTTAGTGATGAAGGCCCAAAGGGGCTTAAGAGAGGTATGTGTGTGAGAGGAGTTAAAAGTCAAAGCATTGAAATGATGAAGTTTGAAATTTGCAGCAAGACAGCTTTCAAGTTTTGGGATAATTGATGTCTTTCTTGGGTCACTGTTATCTGACCAGTAAATGCTCAATAAATATTTGCTGAATTAAATTGAATTTAAAGTTTCTGGGCAATAAGCTGAGTTCTGTGTTTTATTGCTAACTGGGGGACTCTGGACTGTGGCTTCCACATTTGAGAAATAAAGAGGCAACAGTGAATAGTGGAAAGGATATTGGAATTGAACAGGAGGGCCTGAATCAAATGTCCACTCTACAACCTGACTTGATGGGACAGTTGGCTGTAGCAGTGGATAGAGCCCTGGATCTGGAGTTCAAAAAACACCTGAATTCAAATTCAGACATAGACACTTACTAGCTATATGACTTAACTTCTGTCTGCCTCAGTTTTCTCATACATAAAATAATAGCACCTATCTCCCAGGGTTTTTGTGAGGATCAAATGAGATCATATTTGTAAAGGGCTTTGCAAATCTTAAAAAAAAAAACACGTAAATGCTAGCTGCCATCAACAGCAGCAAAATTATTATTATTATTATTAAATGAAAGGATTTGACCACCTGGCCTGTAAGACCCTTAATGACTTTCTATGGCCCTGACCTTGTGATCTCACCTCTTTTGGTCTCAGATTTCTCTGGTGCAAGTTGAGAGCCTCATGAATAAAAAGTTTCAAAGCTTTCTGAATTTAAATCCTATGATCCTATGAGTGGTTGTGTTGTTTACTGCCTGTGTGACCTTTAGCAAATAGTTTAACATCTCTGAGCTTCCATCTTCTTGTCTGAGGCATGATGCAGATTAGACTAAGTGACTTCTAAGGTGTCTTTCTGCTCTACCATGAGCATGGAAACCTGTCTCTTCCCAATTGGAATGAGATGTGACTGGACTCTACAGACACGAGCTGGCATTATCCAACAATATCTTCCAGAGTCAAAACTAGGAATGTTCCACTATGGGACGAGTTCCATACTCCTAACCCCATCATACCACAGTTTTCTATTGGTATGAGTTATGCTTGCTATCTTAGTGCAAAGAAGCAACACAGACTTGGGACAAAAGAGTTAGTCTTAAGTCAGGAAGACCCACACTGGTGATCCACCTCTTATACCTACTGTATATGTGACTTAGATATGCCAAGCAATTCCCTAAGACCATACCATTATCTGAATTGGTAGAAGATATCTTCTCACTAGATGTTCTCTAGACTGGAGAAATCATATGACCAGGCCAAAAACAAAGAAGAAAGACTGCTCTCTGTGTTTCTATGCTGTTCAAGGTCCACTAGTGCTACCAGTTCCTGCTAAATTCGACACCAGAGATATAATCCTATTACCCTGCCCTAAACATGCCCCTACTACCTTTTATCACAAAGCAAATTTGAGTATGTTGACATACGCGAATTATAAGATCAGAAGCAGCTAGGTGGCACAGTGGAGTGCCAGCCATGGAATACAAGAAGTGAAGTAATTCTGGGCAAGTTATTGAATCTCTTCTTCGGTTTCCTCAATTGTAAAAAAAAGGGGAAATCCTAGCCCCTACCTCCCAGGGTGGTTGTGAGATCATATTTGTAAAGTGGTTAGTATAGTTCTTAGCACATAGTAGGTGATGTCAAAATGCTTATCCCCTTCCCCCCTTATGGGATTATTGATTTAGAACCATGTCTGGCACATAGTAGGCACTTCGTCATTGCTTCTTGAACTCAACTTGACTTGGAGGCCATTCAACCTAATTTCTTCACTTTATAGACAATAAAATTGACTCTGATAGAAGTTAAGTGACTTGTCCAAGGACACACAGTTAGCAAGCATCTGAGATGCCCAACTCTTTGTCCTCTGCCCTCTGGCTTCTCCCATTCTTCCCTACATGATAGACACTAGGTGTTCAGGAAGCACAGAGTTCACATCTGTTTCCAACAAACTCCTGTCCAGACTTTGCCTGAGAAGCAACATCAGTTTTTTTTTTTTCTGTCCTCCTGAAATACTGCACAACTCTTCAGAAAATCTTTTTTGAGGGGGGAGGGGAATCTATGGTCTGGAAAACAGTATATTAAGGGGCTGGTAGGTGGGCATCCACCCAACGGCTTCACTGAATCACTCTCATCTGGGAGAACACTGCTGGAATGTTACTGTAGCCTTTCTGGATGACAGAAGAATATGGGGGAAGTACTGTGTTCAAGAAGCAGTCGTTAATGGGGATTTATTGCATATTCCTATTTCCTGGTAAATAAGCTAGTCTTGTGAGAAGATGCCATGTTATGTTCAAGGAGAAAGAAGGAGGCTGAAATATGGAAAGCAAATGAGTGAGAAATACTAGGAGCTTCAGAAAACTGAGCCTCAGCAATATCCCCTCCTCTGCCATAAGCCTTTAATTCCTGCCTGGTCTCCATTGCCCAAGGAGTTCAAGGGTTAAGCCATCCCAACATGCCTCACTCTCAATTTAGAAAACGGGAAATCTTCCATAAATCAAAAGTTACAAACAGACTTTGTAATGTCATAACTCTTGAGACGGCTTTCTCTTTGATTGATTCCTATACATACATTCTGTCTGATTACCATAATGTGCTCTTCTGGGACAATCTGAGCAGGATGGAAAGAAAAGAGCCAGCAAAGAGGTAAATAACAAATGGACCTGACTCCTCCTCATCGAGAGTGATTTCCCTCCACTGTTCCATCATATCAACTGGGAAAGAGAGTCGTAGGGTTTGGGCAATCAATTACAGATATGTGTAGAGGCAGACACAGTCATTTCCCTGATTGTCACCGGTCGAGAGCAGTGACACCGAGAAGTGATCCATCAGTCGATTTTTCCTGACAAGCCTGAGAAAGATGGCAGACACTTGTAGACTCGCCAGCCCCTGGATTGGTTGGTTGTTCATGTTGAAAAATCGCTGTGTTCCAAACATATCTAAACCTCTAAATACCTCCGCTTCAAGATTTCACATATTTCTGGAAAATATTTAGAATTATTACCAAGATTCTAATAGCATGATATGCAGAATAATAATGGGAACTTACAAGATGAAATGGGTTGGTTCAATTGGAAATTTTGTTATGTGTTTTGGGAGGGATGGGAGAGGGAGTGGAATATTTTCCATTCAGAATTTCCCAACACTTTTCTGTTTTAATTGCAAAGTGTTTCTGAACAGTCACAGAACTAGCCTAGCTCCTGCTTTCAATTCTGTCCTTTTTTGCCTTTAGCAGGGGGAGGGGGAGGGCTGAACATAATATCAGAACATCACTGATTTAGAGCTGGAAGGAACCTTAGGAGTCCATCCCCATCGTTTTACAGATGAAGAAATGGAGACTCAGAGAAATAAAGTAATTTGCTTGAGGTCATTCACATAGGAAGGAGTAGAGCCAAGATCACAGAATCATAGATTTACCATCTTGTCTAACCTAATTTTATGGATGAGGAAACTGAGGTCCAGAGCAGTTAAATTACTTGCCTGAAATCACATATAGAAGTCCAAATGCAGTATTCTTCCCACTATGCCCATCTGCCTTCTTGGAATATTTGCTTCATTTCAAGGAAGGCGGTATGGTCCTGGGAAAAGAATAATGGATTTGGGGTGACTTAAGAAAGTTGCTTAACCTCTCTCAGACTCAGTTTCCTCATGTGCAAAAGTAGTGGGTTGGTTTGTATGAGCTCTGAGGTCCCTTGAAGCTTCAGAATTTTGCTTCAGAATTCATATTCTGGGCCCTGAAGTTGGAATCAAGGGCCATAAGTTCAAATTCCATCTTCTTGCCTTTTACCACCTGTGTGACCCTGGCTAAGCTGCTTCTGTCTCTGGGCAGGATTCCTCTTTGGTAGAATGAAAGAACCAAGCCTCCAAGACCACCTCTAAGTATCTTCTAGCTCTCAGTCTAAGAGCTGGTGATCGTTCTTGCCAGAATCCTCAACCGATCAACTTTGCAGCTGTGAGGAGACATAGAGTCAACTACTATCTCTCATCTCTTCAACTGACTGACCTTCAGGAGTCAACCCTATCAGATGCCATTCACTAGTGCTGCCACCTAGTGGAATTAACTGTAAATTCCTCTAAACTGCATTCTGGACCAACATGTACTGAGGAATAGAAAACTGGCTACTCTAAATTGGGAAGTAGCACATTAGGCCCTAAGAAAGTGGCTGAGACTACTGGTTCCGTTGTAGCCACCTACTCTGACCTGCAATATCACAGTTAGGCATCTTAAATTGGAAACAAAGACAGATCCAACCAGTTTCAAAAGCTCCTTTTCGAGAAGCAGCATAGTCAGCCTGTTCCCACCTACCCACCCCACCCCTTTGACACCACCAGGTAGTAACAGTGCCTAGCTAGTGCTGCAAGTGACCTTTGGTGTCACTGGTGGTGTCAGAAAGCATAGAACCCAACTCTCCCAACTTCAAATAGGGATTTCTTTTCATTCTATCACACTGTCCCACTAAATCTGGGTTTGAGCTTACCTCTGGCCCTAACTCAATCTAAAAAGACTAAGAACTTTGCTCTAGATCTCAATTTCCTCCTCTGTAAGATAAGGAGGGGTGGGTTCCATGGCTTTTTAGGTCCCTTCAAGCTCTAACAAGTCCATGAGTCTATGTATCACTCTCTCCCAACAGTCTTTTTCCTCCTGGCCATGGTCGATCTCAAACTCGTCCTGCAGACTCCCAGACCCTTCCATGTAAATCACCAAGAAATATTATGACCTTCTGCAGAAATTATGTTCTGCATTTCAAAGTTCATCCATTTCTAAATGGCAGAAGTCTTTGTTCAGCTGGGTTCCTCCAAGCATTTGACCCTCCCCTCCTCCCAACTCCCTTCCCTAAATCTTCTGGTAGTTGTTAGCACCACCTCTCCATCAGCCCTCTGAGGTTTAGAAGGTTCAATACTTTGGGAGAGATGACATCAGCCCAATTTCCATTTTTTTAAAAAACTACCAAATAAGTCTTATTTTAAAGCAAGATACCATAGGATAGGGATAAGACTGGAGCTGTGAAATCAATGGCATAGGGAACTCATGGGTAAGGAAGTTTCCTCTACCACTGCAAGAAGATACCTCCTCTGCCAAAAGCCCTGCAAGGTGCAATGACCTACCAGAGTTATAGAAGAAGTATTTGTTCCATAGGGGACTGGAACCCAGATCTTCCTGACTTTGAGGACAGGTCTTCCTTCACTTGACCAGGCTGCCTTACACCAGAGAGTCTTCATTAATGTTATTTGGCCCTGACCGTTATTTCTATCAGTAAAGTTTCTTCTGGTGAAGACACTCCCTCTCCCAATGCATATAGGCAGCTGTTCTGTAACTAAGATTGAGGCACCGAGCACCGACTCTGAAGTCAGGAGTACCTGAGTTCAAATCCAGTCTCAGACACTAGCTGTGTGACCTTGGGCAAGTGTCATAACCCTGATTGTTTCACATCCAGGGCCATCTCCAGTTAACCTGATTCAAATCTTACCACTGGACCCAGATGACTCTGGAGGAGAAAATGAGACTGGTGACTTTGCACAACCGCCCCCCTCACATTCAATTCACATGCTTGTCATGGCATCATTGTCCTGATGTCATGGTCTTCTTTGAGAACAAAGGACAAAACATCAACAAGATTTTGAGAGAGTTGCCTGGCCCTTGAGTGTGACTTGCCATAGATCACAAAGTCATATACCAAGGTCTGAATCTGAATCCAGTTCTCTCCTCTGTTCAGTCCTATGAGTTTACATTCTCCCAAGGGTAGGGGGGAACAGCATGTAAGAATATGTGTATGATAATTTGAGAAGGGAGAGAACATTAACAACCACTGAATCAGAAAGGGACTTCCTATAGGAGGTGGCCCCAGAACTGAGCCTGAAAGGAAGGAAAGGATACCAAATGGAAGGGAAGAAAATGCCTTTTCCTTTAGGGCTTCAGATGACAACTGCCTCTCCCTTCAGAAAGGCCCTTAAACCTTCTGGATCTCTATGGGTCACCCATCAAATGAAGACATCCTCAATTCTCATCTATTTTGAGTGGCACATTTTCTGCCCTATTTTATTTTCCCCTTCCAACATCATGAGGGGGAAAAAGGAAATAAGCATTAATTAAGCACCTACTGTGTGCCAGACACCATGTAGAATATGTTGTAATATTATCTCCTTCAATCCTCACAACAACCTGAAAGGTAAGTACTATTATTATTTCCCATTTTATAGCTGAGAAAACTGAGGTAGATATCAGTTAGGTGATGTGTCCAGATCATACAGATAGTAAGCATCTGAAGCTAGATTTGAACTCAGATCTTCCCAACTGCCTCATAGGGTTACAATGACAGTAAAATGAAATAAGAGAAGCAAAAGATCAGATCTTTGAAAAGGCATAAATGGATAAAGAGGCAGCACACGGAGTGGATAGAGAGTTGGTGTCAAAGGTGGGATGGCCTGGTATCAAGGCCACCTCCCCAAACCAAGAGTCACAAAATTGCTCATCCATCGTGGTGAAGGGAGTTTCCTCACTGAATTCACCAAGCTGAAGATATCACAACTCTGGTCCCCAAAGAAAAAAATAGATTTAATCAGAAAGTGTCTTGTTTTAAAATCCCAGTTATTCACCAGTTTTTAAATGGCAAAGGAGTCCATGAAAAGAGTCCTGAAGTACAACATCTTTTCCAACCCTTCTTGGTTGAGGAAAGGATGCCCAGGCAATCACCAGAAGATCTGGAAGAGGAGAAAAAGAGAAATGATCTGAGGAAGTGAGTAAACAGAGACTCCTTCACCCCTGACTTAACTATCCCTCATAAAAGGCTTCAGCACCAACATTGGCAAGCTCTTAGTGTTCTCAATATGTGTCGTCCATAATATAATACAAAAGGAAATGAATGAGACTTTGCATTAATAATAATAATAATAATATCATCTAGCATTACTAGAATGCCTACTATGGACCAGGCTAAATGCTTTCTAGAAAGTATCTGATTTGTTCCTCACAATAACCTACCTGGGAGCTATTCTGCTCTCCAGTTTACAGAAACTGAGGAATTGTTGGTTTTGCTCAGTTGTTTCAATCACGCCTGATTCTTCATGACCCCATCTTGGACTTTCTTGACAAAGATACTGGAGTGGTTTGCCATTTGCTTCCCTGGCTCATTTTGAGAAAACTGAGACAAACAGGGTTAAGTGACTTGCCCAGGTTCACACAGTTAAGTGTCTGAGATGGGATTTGAGCTCAGTGTTCTAGACACTGATCCCATTCTATTCTACCCTTGTGAGACTCTTAAATGGAGAGTTATGCTCATCTTAGAAAGAGAATGGATAATCTAAAGAACAACCAGAAAAGGACTACCAAGATGGTGCTCTACATCCATATGGATCTATTAGGAATGGTTAGCTTGCAGAAGAACCTTAAGAAGGACATAATAGGGGCCGTCTGAGAACCAAAAAATGATACGTCCTCTGCTCTGGCTCCCTGGGGAAAAACCAGAACAATTGCTTGATGTTACAAAGAGGTTCCTTTCAGTTAAAATCATAAGGACAGATTTCCTACTCAAGAGAGCTGTCCACAGAAGAATGGGCAGCCTCAAGAGTCAGTGGATTCCCATTCATTGGAGATTTTTAAAACAAAGACTTTTTCCAGGCAAATTTTAGATGACATGGCCACTGAGATTCCTTTTATCAATAAAACCCTGGGTCTTCAAGATGGAGCAATAAGACTAAAGGGAGGTCATGAAGCAAAACCTGCTGGTATTCCAGGAAATTGGGATAAGAAATGAACTAAATCAAAGAGTTTCCTTATTTTCTGTCTCCTACAATTTCAAAAGATTTCTCTTCTGTGGATGAGGAGAAAGGCAGGCTGACTCCAAGAGGTCATCTTCAGAGGATCAGGGAGCTGAGTGCAAAATATCCTCTGAGTCCCATGAGCTTGGACTATTTCCCTGAGATGAGTTTGATGGCAAGGGAAAAAATTGCAAGGAACAGAATTGACTAATTCATAAATAACGTCAACATCTCCTCTATTATTTCCCACATAATGACTGATAATAAGATAATTGTTTCAAATCCTTTGCTGGATATTTGCTCATGCTTTCATCTCCTTGGTAAATCTTCTTTGTTGAAAAACTCCTAAGACATTCGTCGCCTCGTCAATTATGATGGGAATCAGTAAACATTAATAGCTATTTGGTTTTTGTGCATCATAGCATTAATTTCTCTGCTGTGCCCCATTTGGATTTTTTTTAATTTCTCATCTCAGGGGAAACTGGTGGACAATGCCCAGATAAGGACTCTGCAAGAAGCAGCCCAGCTCCCCAATGTCCCAGGAATTTCTCCAGATCTTAACTTACAATTTATTTACTATGTATATTACTGCAAACCAATATGAACCATAACTCCATTTAGATAATAATAATCAAATTATCCAACCTGGGGTAGCATGTTTTATAGATTTGGATCTAAATTTAATATAAAAATGCACCAGGCCTTGTTTGGAAGAGTTTATTAAGGGTTAGCAAAGGAAAAGCTTTTTCAATACTCTATAACTCTCTAATGGCCTTTTTCAAATAAAATGGGAAAGAATTTGAAAAGAAACCTATATCAGTGAGCCGCAATTGTAACATTACAGTACAGGTCTATAAATCTTGACATGCTCACAAGATTGCCTAAACCAGCAATACAATTTGTCCAAAGCTCATTGTCTCCACGACCAGCCAGCCTCATTTTAAGGAATGTATGTGGTCTTCAACCTAATTTTATCACCTTCATTTGTAAACTAGCCAATCAATCAAAGCATCCCGGGAGTCGAGATAGAGAAAAAGGAGGGCATTTTCATGCATTTCCCAGCCGCAGTCAAAAATTAATCTCCACTTGATCAGACATTCCTTGCCCTCATCTCAATAGACCATCATTAGGGTCAGCAATGTATATTAAAAATAGAGTTACCGCAAACAGTTCGCCAGCTGGAGTTTGCATGCTGTCTCTCCTCTTCCCAGCAAGCTCACTCTTCACTGTGAGCCCAAATAGGGGCCCTAGATCCATCTAAGAAGAAAAGAACTGGGGAAGAGAGTTTTAAAAAACAGAAAAAAGAAACTACCCATAAGCTGGTGCAGAATTCCTATTTACCCTCCTGTCTCCTGTGAGCCAAGGAAATACTCTGAAGAAGACTGCCCCTGAGAAGGTTTGTTTGTTTCTAAATGTCTGTAAGGCATCTCCCCAAGGGAGTTCATTGATGGGGAGGGATTGAGAGGACCGGGCAGGACTAGGAGATTCACTGGAGCTTAAATTAAGTGCAGTGTTTAAGACACATAAAAGGTGCTTAATAAATGTTTCTTGATTGAGCTGGGTTCCGCAGGAGAAGAGAATAAATGAAAAAAGGAAGGAAAAAACTTGAAGACAAAATGAGAGAATAAGAAAAGAAGCTAAATAATATAGGACAAAGACAAGTTATGGGCACCATCTTGGATCTTGGGCATTGTGTTAATTCAATCAACGAGCTTGAGTCAACTCCTACTATCTGCCCCACTATGCCAGGGTCTAGGGATGGGTAAATCCCTTGCTTGCCTCCCATCACATGACTAACCAGTTGGACTTTCAAAGCCTTTCATCAATGTCTCTTTCCAGGACTGCTGCCATGTATCCTTCAAACCTACTCTATGTTTTGGTCAAACGAACTGATTTGTCCCCCTTCATTTCCACCTCTTGGAAGCTCACCCTTTGAAACTCAGCTCATGTCACTTCCAAGGAGAAAAATTTCCTGACTTCTCACAGTTGCCATTGTCCTCCACTCCATGAGTTTACAAATGGGTTTGGCATTGATTTTTTTAATGGACATGTTCTAGAATATACATCCCTGCTTCTGCAATTGGCATTCCACAGGATTACAAACTTAGGGGTGTTGAGAGTCATTGAGTACATCCCTTTCATTTTGCATTTGAGGAAACTAAGAGAGGTGAAGTTACATACCCAAGGTGGCAAGTGACCAAGTCAGAGTTCTAAGTCAGAATTCTAACCTTGATTCTGATTTTATAGCCTGTGCTCTGTCCATGGTACCACTAAATATCATGACTCCTTTGGAGGGGCAGCAGAGAATTGAAAAGGAGACTGGACTGGGGCAGTAGAGTTCGGGGACTCTGGTGGTGCATCTAATTAACTGTGAGACTTCTTAGAAGTCAATTGCCTTTTCTAGGATTCAATTTCCCAAATTGTGAAATAAGGAAAATTGGATTAAAAATTTCTTTGAGGGGCAGCTAGGCGGCGTAGTGGATAGAGCACCAGCCTTGGAGTCAGGAGTACCTGGGTTCAAATCCGACCTCAGACACTTAATAATTACCTAGCCGTGTGGCCTTGGGCAAGCCACTTAACCCCATTGCCTTGAAAAAAAATCTAAAAGAAAATTTCTTTGTTCACTTCTAGTTTTAAACTTCTCTCATTCCAGTAGCACATAAACTCCCAAGCACAGGGACTGCCTGACTCCTATTTTGGTACATGCGATACTTAAGAAATCCTTGCTGAATGAATCACTAAAGGTAGGATTTGAACATAGTTCTTCCTGCCTCTGGGTCTAACATGCTTACCATTAGCCCACTCAACTCCTCACAAAAACTACAGCAGACCAGGCTCATGGAGTATAAGTGCTGCTGAGCACTGTTATTCTTTCATGGGGGGGGGGGGGAAGAGAGAAAGATTCATACCCACCCTGGAGCCTGCATAAGGCTCCCTGTACTTGGGAAGGAAAAAATTACATTTGGCTGCTATAATAATGTATAATGTTTGTCCTTTGTTCTCAAAGAAGACCATGACATCAGGGAGATGATGCCATGACAAACACATGAATTGGATTTGAGTGAGGAGGGGCTGTGCTAAGTTACCAGTCTCACTTTCTCCTCCAGAACCATCTGGGTCCATTGGCCAGATTGACTGGAAATGGTCCTGGTAATGAGGCAATCAAGGTTAAGTGACTTGCCCAAGGTCGCACAGCTAGTAATTGTCTGAGGTCAGATTCAAACTCCCATCCTCCTGACTCCAAGACCAGTGCTCCATCTACAGCACCATCTAGCAGCTCTAATTTCATTTGGCTGCTAGAATGCTCTTGACAGGATGGAGGCAACTGGAGGAAGACAGAGAGGAGACACATCCTTGGAAGCCTTTGGGAAGAAAAACAATCCCAGAAGAATCTTAAATACTTAAAAAAAGATTCCGGTGTGAAATTCATTTGCTTTTTGCCCTTTGGATACAATAGAAGATACATAAATGCATGATTGGAAATACAGATCCCAAGTTCTTTTCTTGACTGGGATAATCATCCTTGGTTAAATGGCTGCAGATTTTCCCTGTGGGACTCAACTCTTTTGGATACTGAGCCTTCATGAATGAATGAAGAGTGAGTGAATGAGTGAGTGAATGAATGAATGAGTGAGTGAATGATTGAATGTGTGAATGAATAAGTGAATTAACAAATGGTTGGGCAAGTGAACTAATGAATGAGTGATTGGATAAAATAGATGGTGCAGTGTGTAGAGCTCAGGAGGAACCAAGTTCAAATCCAGCCTCAGACAATTAACACTTACTAGCTATGGATCTTGGGTAAGTTGCTTAATCCTGATTGCCTTGCACCCAGGTCACCTCCAGTTGCCCTGATTCATATCTGACCACTGGACCCAGAGGACTCTGGAGGAGAAAGTGAGGCTAAAGATTCAGTACAGCTCCCCTCTCCCTCAAATCCAATTCACATGCATTTCTTGGCATCACCTCCCTGCTGTCATGTTCTTCTTTGAGAACAAAGAACATCATCATAATGATCATCATCATCATCATCATCATCATCATCATTATTATTATTATCTCAATGGATGAGTGAGTGGGTGATGCATAAAGAAGCATTTATTAACAACGTATTGTATGCCAGATATATCTTGAAAAGAGAACAAATTCCAGCAGAGTCTTGGAGATGAATTCTGAGCTCATGAAGGTCCTAGGGTGCATAAAAGTGAGAAAGTAGAATCCAGAGAATGCCCAAAACTGCTGAGGAGTTTGGAAATGCCCTTCCCAGTCTCAGGAAAGGTTCCCTCAGGACCCAGCCCATGTACAAGCTTAGCAGGGAACTTTTCTCTATGCAGCTGAGCAGAGGTCCACTTCCTCCTCAAAGTATCCAGCCAAGTCTGATGTGTGTACATGTTTTATTGCTTTTCCTGATCCTCTATAATATCAATGCCTCCCCTCTGCTGATTATCTCCAATTTACCCTTACCCTGTGAGTAAATTACAAAACTGCTTCAGGCCTCAGTTTCCTTCTCTGTAAATGAGGAGGTTGAACTAGGTAATTTCTAAGGTTATCTCCAGCACTAAATAATATGACCTCTAAAATCTCTTCTAGTTCTTAATTTATGATCTTGCCTATACGATCCTGCCATCGATTAAAAGATGAGGAAAATGAGGCCAGAGAAACTAAGTGATTTGAGATGGTCACATCAGACGTGACAGTCAGGATTCGAACCCAAAATGAGCATTCTTTCTACTTATACCCTTTAACATGGTTTATATTTCTGCCCAGTTGCATTATGCCTCCAATTCTTGCCTCCATTCCTGCCTATGCTCTCCCATCTGTCTCCTTTTATTTACCTCATAAATAATAATAATGATAATATGTATTTAGATAATACTTTAAGGTTTGCAAAACACTTTAGGTAATATATTATCTCATTTAATCCTCCCAACAACCCAGGGATGGAGGTGATATTATTATGTCCATTTCACAGATGAAGAAACTAAGATCTAGGGGGTCTTGTCCTGAGGCCTTAAATGACTTGGCCAAGGATTTACATAATGAGTATCTGAGGCAGGATTTGAAATCAGGTTCTTTTCCATCTAAGATAATTACAGTGTCCCTTAAACCATCCAGTTTCCATCATACATGAGCCAGATTGCACTTCTCTCAAAGGCCATTGACTTGAGCCCCACTTTACATACTTCCCCCCCACCCTGAGATATTTGAGAATCAGTTTAATCAGTCTTAGGTAGCTCTTTTAAATAGGTATTTAGTAAGATTGAGAAGCTTCTCCCCCAAACACAATATCCCACAAATACAAAAACATTCATTGGAAAGTTGTCTATGGTAGCTGGAATTTCTTTTCTGCCATTTTTAAAATGCTCAAAGAATTCCTAAAGTAGGTTGAATCTATGTCCAGTCTATTCTTGACCCCCAATGTAGTCACCCTGGCACCCCCCAATCACTGCTATCCCCAGGATGACAGTGCCCAACTGTTAACAAAAATGGAAAGTCTAAAATCCTCCAGACCCTTTGATACTCACAAAGTTCTCCTCCAGTCAAATGAAACGAGGCTAAGACCCAAGGCTAAGACAAGGCTTCTCCATTCCCCTCACCTGCCATTTTAGCTAGAATGTCACCCTCCCTTCACTTCATGGAATTCTACAATGATGCTTTTTCACAAGACCTAAAGATTCCTCAGTCACTCAGAATAGATTTGAATGATGTTTTTAAATCCAATGGCTTCCATAGATGTTTTACACTTACTACTGCTAATCCTTATCGTTCATTCAATTGCAAGAGGGAAAAATAGGAATCCTAATCACTTTACTACATCTTGATGGACTAACAATATAAAAATCTTCCAACCACCTGATGACCAAAAAAGTGGAAAGCAAGGAGAAATTAAATATAACAAATATGCAAGGACATGATGAAAGAACGGTCTTGTCCACTGGCGTAAGAATTACTTGTTTTTGGATAAGAGACCCAGTGGTTTTGGCTAAAAGGGAGGGACTTCATTCACAATTAGAGAAAAATTGAATCCCTTCCCTTGTCTCCTGGCCTTGAGAAGGAAAATTGTTTTTTTTATTAGGTTTTTTTTTGCAAGGCAATGGGGTTAAGTGACCTGCCCAAGGTCACATAGTTAGGTAATTAGTAAGTGTCTGAAGCTACATTTGAACTCAGGATCTCCTGACTCCAGAGCCAATGCTCTATTCACTGCACCACTTAGCCACCCCTAGAAAGTGTTCTTATGACAAATTCTTCCATTCTAAGTGCTTTCCTTTTCTTCCTTAACTCTTTCTCTTTCTCTACCCCCGAACTTCCTGTGAAATAACTTATTATTCCAAATTGCCACATGATATTGTTGATTGTGTGCTGTAAGTGGATCTCAATGGTTATGGAAAACAAATCTGTACCCTAGGAAACTGAGGCTACTCTTCTAATGGCAGTGCTCCTTCACAGGTTTCTGCATGGCTTTATTTTCTGGTTATCTTCCTATTCCCCACCCAGACCCTAATCCAGGAAGCTATCTTGCCATCTCTAGAAAGAGATCCTCACTCCTCTCAGTCAAGAGAATTCCCTCAAAAGATGGGTAGCTATGCTCAGGTATCTAGTTCAGGTGCCAAGGTAAAAATAGAGTGGAATGCTCTTAACCCTACACCTTCAATAATAATGATAATGATGATAGCAAAATGTGTGGGGCTCGTAGTGTGATGGTGTAGTCTCACCTTGGAAGCAAGGCCTGTGTTCAAGCCTGAATTCTGGCACATGCTGACTGGATCACCCTGGGCTAGTCATTTCCTACTTATTAACCCTGCAACCCTGTAAGATGCTAAGTTGCAGAACCAGTCCTGACCTGCATTAATAGAGGAATATTTGTCATAGAGGAATTCATTGAGACTTGTGAGACCGCACACACATGCAGACCAGGAAATCACAACTCCCGTTTCTATAAATGCCATTCTACTAAGGTTTGCCAAACACTTTACATTCATTATCTCATTCAATGCTTACAACATCCCTGTGGGGTAGGTACTCCTTTTTTATTGGATTGCTGAGTTTTATTGGTGTAGGAAACTATTTCTTAGGTTCTACTATTATCCCCCTTTTGCCAGTGGAAAAATGAAAACCAAGAGGCTAAGTGACTGCTCCTGTTCCTACAGTTAACAAGTATCTGAGATGGGATTTGAACCCTGGTCTGCCTCACCCCAAGTTCACTATTCATCTTTAGCCTCCTCTTTTCTTGTCTTTGCCTTTCCATGTGCTGCTCCCCATCCCTACCCTCAGAATTCACTTCTCTGATACCAACCATTCGCCTGCCTTCCCTCCTCTGGTTGGGGCAGGGGGAGGGGTGGGGGGAAGGGTATTTTAAGGGATGGGAAGTGACCTGAAAATTCATGATGAGGGTTTGGGAGGGCTGACCCAGTAAAAGATTGGAATCAGTGCTTACCCAGAGGAATAAATCCCTCATGGGATTTAGATAGAGAAGGATAGAGTAGGGCAGGTGGTCTCCCTGAGTCCCCTCATACAGCACCTCCTATAAATGACCTGTTTGACCTAAATGACCATTTTGTATATAACCAAAATGATGAGTGTGTGTGGCTGAGACAGCTATGGTCCCACATAATTATGAGCATAAATACCACACTGACCAACCTCCACAATCCTCCTCTGAGGGGAGAGTCTTTGGGATGTGATTAATGGGGCCAGCCCTGCCGCAGACTCAAGATGGGGCTTGGTCTTTAATAAAGATCAAGGTTCTCCTGATTACCTCAGACTCAGTTTGAGAAGTAACCAAAGGACCTATTTCTCTCCCTGAGTAGTTGGATGCAGCCAGAGCTGGGTAGTGACCATCCTGTCAACCTCTCAGTTAGAAAAACATCCAGCTAGCACTCTCTGGTTTCCTGGTGGATTAGCAATGAGACAAAAATCATTATTATTTAGTCCCTGTTTTGTCTTGTCCCCATTCTAATGAACTCATTCCAGGTGCCTTTCCTGATCTAAGCATTTCTGAGCCCTAAGCTCTTAGTTCTCTCTACTCCCTCAAATTTCATTGGATTCATTTATCTGTGCAAGGGAGTGCATAGAGAAATGTTAGATTAAACTGAGGAAATTTTCACTCAAATTCATGAGATTCTTAGGTTTGAGACTGTCTTTGTTTTACCATTCTGGAATGTAAGCTCCCTGAGAACAGGGGCTTTCTTTTTGGTCTATATTTTGTCTTAGACATAATAGAAATATTGAATATTAAAATATACTGAATTAGATCATTAGAAATAGTCTCCTTCCCTTTTTGCTACATAAACATAATCTTAGACCAGAAAATACACTGCTAATAACTAGTGTAGAAAGTTTCTAAGGATGCTCAATTATTTAACGGTGCTGAAAACCGAGATGAGATTCCGGAAGAGTGACTTAGGTCACAGCATGCCTTCCTGGCTACTGGGAGCCGGCATTCTAAGGAAGCTATAAACTTGCTTCAAAATATAAAGGAGGCCTCATTTCTGAGTGGCATCTGTAATAAAGATTTGGTCATGAAATAAAAGATGTAACAAAAAGATGTGTGCACATTCATGAGCACGAAGAAAAGAAGGTTTTGTGCTTAATGTATTGGAGAAATGATTCAAGGACGGTCCACCCTCACAAGCAGATTGCATCAGTCCTCATGCCAAGGTCAAGAAGGCCTTCAATTCTGAGGTGAGAGAAGAGGGAATACTAGGAGATGGCAGGCTGGGGCAGGGTAGAGCCAGAAGGGCAAACTGGGTCACCGTCTTGGAAGTAATCTTAAATCTGGGTCCTTCTTCTGTAAGTTCTAGCCCAAATGTCTTTCCTACATATGTGTGATCCTGCTTGCGTCTTGGGGAATGAGAGTTCATCGAAGGCAAAATTTCTCTTTTCCTTTAAAATCAAAAAGGAAGAGTTGTGCTGAAAGTCTTCTGCCTCACCAACCACACTGTATCCAATGTCCCCTAGTGCTGATGCCTCTTTGATGAGTCTTATACCCTTGCTATAATGGGACAGACTCCAGAATGAGGTCAGAAATTTGGAAGTCAATGTTTGTTTTACCACTTGCTAGTTATATGACCTTGGACAAGTCACTTGATCTTTCCGTGCTTCCATATCCTCCGATGTAAATTGAAGAGAATAAAGCTACATGAGCTACTCCGTAGGGTCAACCAGTCAATTAGCAGTTCTTAAACACCTCTTTTGTCAAGTGTTGGGGACACATACACACACACACACACACACACACACACACACACACACACACACACACAACACACACACACACACACACACACACACACACACACACAGGAAAATATAGTCCCCGACCATGAAGATAACACACTGAAAATATGCCCCAACAAGTTTCATACAAGATAAATTGGAGGAAATCTCAGAAGGAAGTCACTAACCTTATGGAGGACAGTGAAAGGCCACTTCTTGTAGAACCCGGGTTTTGGCTGAAACTTAAAGTCTGAGGGACAAAAGGAGGAAGAGGATTCCATACGTGGAGATGAACCAGGGAAAATGTTTGGAATTGAATGATGGAGGGTCTTGTTTGAGGAACAGAAAGAGAACGGGCTCACTGAATTAGAGTATGGGGTTGGCAGAAGGTATAATAAGACCAAAAAGGGAGGAAAGGGCCAGGCTTGGAAGAGCTTTGAATGCCAAAAAAAGAAAAAGGATTTTCATTTAATTCTTTAGGTGATTAGAAGAGACACCAGAATTTATTGAGTAGAAAAGTGATAGGATCAAATCTTCACTTTAGGAAAACCACTTTAGTGCCTAATTGGAGGATGGGGAGAGACTTGAGGCAGTCAGACCAACCAGCAACTATTGTGGCAGGAGGAGTGTGAGGTGAGGAGGACGGCTGTAGCAGTAGTAGCAGCAGCAGTAGCATTGACATCAACATCAGTAGTAGAAATAACAGTAGCAGTAGTAGTAGCAGTAGCAAGTGATATCTAGCAAATGAGATATCACTTTTAGGGGCAGCTGGGTGCCACAGTGGATAGAACACTGGCCTTAGAGTCAGGAGTACCTGGATTCAAATCCGACCTCAGACACTTAATAATTACCTAGCCATGTGGCCTTGGGCAAACCACTTAACCCCATTGCCTTGAAAAAATCTAAAAAAAAGTAATTAATAAAAAAAAGTTTTAGGATGAGAATCACTGCACAATAAGAGGCAGAAAGTATCTCAGAGACTATCTAGTCCAGTCCTTCTATTTTATAGGTGAGTAAACTGAGGCCTAAAGAGATTAAGGGATTTAGCCAACATCACATAGGTAGTGACTGGCAAAACTGAGATTTGTACACAGGACCCTGTGTCAAAACTCTACATTTTCAACACCCATTTTTAAAGTACTTCATTGTATCCCCAACTTTGGCAGTGTCCTGAGGAGAAAGGGGCTGTTCCCCAGACTTGGGCCCTTTGGGGCAGGATGATGAAATGAAAGAGGTTTGCCTATTTCCACCTTCTTTTTCATACCTCCACAAGAGCTGGTGACCCTGGCATGGATAACTTTTCTCAGTGATTTTATGTGGTAACTAAAGCCAGTCTCCATGGGAGATTAATCATTTGGGAGCAATGCCCTGGGGTTGTACTGGGTGCTTCAGAACAGTGATAACGGTTTGCAGGATTGGATGGGGGATTCAGGAGGTGTATCGGATTGATGGATATATATCTACTTCTCTAGCTCTTGGTGTCAGAGTGGAAAATTTTGTAGGATGGAATGAGGTAAGGGAGTACATAAATAACGCAGCTTTTGATTCCCAACTTCTCCTCTGAGTTACAATATGGGGCTGGCTTAAACAGGGCCAACCATGTTAATGTGGTAAAAGACCTTGATTGATGCCATCACAACACAGACAGGTAGTGAGTGCAATGAATGAACAGATTGCATCAGGACATTGGTATGAGAACAGAGTAGCAGAGGGGTAATCTGGATGGGTAGCTCGCTTGAAGGATTTGAGGAGAGCCAGAATCTGTAAATGGTGACCAAGAATATCATCCTTTGCTTTTGGAAATGATGCCCTCCTCTTCTCTCTCACCTCCATATCCTTTCCTCCTCCTCTTTTCTTCTTCTTCTTCTTCTCCTTCTCCTTCTCCTTCTCCTCCTCCTCCTCCTTTCCTCTTCTCCTTCTTCTTCTGCCTCTTCTTCTTCCTCTTCTTCTCCTTCCATTGCTGCTGCTGCTTTTCTTTCTTCTTTTTCCTTTCTTCATCTTCATTTCTTTCTTCTCATTCTCCTTCTTCCTCTTCATCTTCTTGTGTCTCTCTGTGTGTCTCTGTCTCTCTCCCCCCATGAGGTTTCCATTCTAAAATAACAGCCCTCATCTAGATAAACACATAGTATTTCATTTAGTTGGAGACTGGAGGTCTTAGTGGACCATAGTAAAAATTGAACCTCACATCCTTGAGCACCCACTCTAGGGTCTCCCTACTTCCCTGCCTTTTTTGATTACATATTCCCTTTTTTGAGTGCTTGGAATTTGAATTTTCTTGCTTTTCTCAGTGATGAATGGAAGACAAGGAAAGAAGACAAGGAAATGCAATCAAACGCCCCAGTACCGTGCTGCTATAATTTAATCTACTTCCTTCATCCTTTCTTCATCCCATTCACAAGGGGTCATTTAGGGTGTTTGGACAAATTCTTCTAAGATTAGAGATGCCATGAATCTTTTCATTATTTAACCGCTGATGGAAAAATACAGGATGTGGGAGAAAGAAAGAAAGAAAGAAAGAAAGAAAGAAAGAAAGAAAGAAAGAAAGAAAGAAAGAAAGAAAGAAAGAAAGAAAGAAAGAAAGAAAGAAAGGAAGAAAGAAAGAAAGAAAGAAGGAAAGAAAGAAGAGTTGTTTTGGGGGAAAGTTACTGATGTGTTAAAACAAAAGGTATCAAACAAGCAAAAAAGACATGTAGAGTCACAAAAAAGTTACCTAAAGAAAAAGAACAAGTTGAGTTTGGGGTTTTTTCCCCTGTAAGTCACTGAAAAATCGGACAGGTTTTAAAAAGAATTTTTCAGATACAGTAAATAGAGGCCTTAGCCTTTCCCCCTTAGAGATAAGCTACAGGACAGTAGCATGGACAAAAGACAATGTTCATTTTTCTCTCCTTCCCAGAACACCTGCTATAGTTCCTCTAAATGAAATCTCTTTACCAAAATGCTTGTGAAAAATAGAAGTGAGATTAGGGAATGGCATTGTGGCTTTATATCTGTTGGTAAATGAGAGGGATTTCTTGAGGGACATGAGTTTCAGGAGGAACCCAATTCATAAACAGATGAGATACACACATGTATATTTGCATGCATGTGTATATATGCATATGTGGATCTATGGATGTTTATGTGTGTGCTGTGTGATTATAGGCATGTGTAGATTGTAGTATGTTATATGGATGCATGTGTGTGCCTATAGGTGCATATACAGTATACACATAGATTGTGTGCATATATATGGAGCCAGATTTTGACATCATAAATACAGCACACAACATAGATAAATGTCTCTCACTTTAACACATGCATCATATAGTACTTTATATGTGTGTATGCAGATGCGTGTGCATACAGAGGGAAAGATGGCTAGGTCAATGATGGAGGGACAGACAATAGGAAGATTGATTTGTATGTCTACGTCTGTGTGAATATTCTTGCCAAGAATTATGAATCTAGAGTTAGAAGAGTCTGAGGTCTGAGAGGTCAATATACAGATGGAGCTGTTTGAAAAACTATTGCCTCTAGGGGCAGCTAGAATAGAGCACTGGTCCTGGAGTCAGGAGTACCTGGGTTCAAATCCAGCCTCAGACACTTAATAATGACCTAGCTGTGTGGCCTTGGGCAAGCCACTTAACCCCCATTTCCTTGCAAAAGTCTAAGGAAAAAAAAGAAAAACTATTGCCTCAAAGAGAGAGAGAGAGAGAGAGAGAGAGAGAGAGAGAGAAGCAGTCTTCAAACTGGGAAGTCACATTCAAATCTCCCCTTTCGGGTATCTGCTTACCGTGAGACCCTGTGAAAATCCTCTCCTCCTCAGTACTATAATCTCTAAGGTTGTCAGTTACAGTGATGGTACCAAGGGAGGTTTCTCATCTAGGGGATCTCTCTCCAAATAATATCATAGGTCACCCACTCTCTACAGCTCCTAATCTTATCTGGATGCATAGATGTACCTGTCTAAATCCTAAATCTAAAGCTGGAAGAGACCTTGGAGGACCGTACAGGAGGGCTGTGTGCATGTAGATGGCAATTTTATATACATATGTATGCACATGGACATCTATCCACATGCATATGTGTGTGTATGTTTATATGTCTGAATACAGGGCATTGTAAATAGGTATAAATATGGACATATAGGCATATCTGTATGTAGATAGAAAGATATATAATGCTGGATATAATGCACACATGCTGTAAATCATACAGAAACATCTATATCCATGCATATACACGTGTGATATATAATTATACATAATTTTATGTCTATGATTAAAGTTAGATAATAGAAGAATGAATAGATTAATAATCAGTCAGATAGATAATAGAATAGAGAGAGAGAGAGAGAGAGATAGACAGACAGATGATAGATATACAGAAAGGAAGAAAGATAGATGATTGATAGAAAGGTAGATAGGTAGATAGATAGATAAATATAGATAGACAGAAAAATAAATAGATCAATAGATAGATAGATAGATAGATAGATGATAGATACAGAGATAGATAGATACAGAGATAAAGAGATACAGAAATAGATAGATACAGAGATAAAGAGATACAGAGATACAGAGATAGATGATACATAGATAGAAGAATGGAGAGACAGACTATTCCCCGGGCTTTGACTGATCTCCTTCCTCATCACTGGCTCCTCCTTCTCCATTTTCCTTCAAGTCTCAGCTAGATTTACATCTATAAGCAGCCCTTCCTGGTCTTCTTTTATCTCATACCATCCCTCCTAGACTACCCCAGCTGATCCTACCTACCCCTTACTTGCACACAGTCATTTAAATGTCTCCCCCATGACAATAGGAGATCATTGAGAATCAGGACTGTCTTTAGTGGTATCTCCAGCATGGAGCACAGTATGTAGTAGAGACTTAATAAAAGTTAGCTGACTGACTGACTAAGCTATGTATGCATTTACACAGAAAGTGCATTTCTAGATTTCTAAGTATTTACATGCATAAAAATGAGCTTCTGCAGTTTGGGAAACCAGACCTCTGCTGCAGAGAAAGGAAACTGTCCCAAGGGTATCAATAATAGAGATGCCTTCATTAGAATCCCCCCCCAAAAAAATAGAGATCTCGGTTCCCCCTTTTTCAGTTCCATCAAAAGAAATCTTTGACATCACAAGCCAAGAGTAGCCCGATAGAGCTATTTAATTGCTTGAATGAAGTTTAAAAATAAAAACATATTTTATCATATGTAACTTAAAAAGTAATCATATAATTAATAGGTGAAAAACAGAGAGAAAGATTGCCAGAGATTAAGATTAAGCCCTGCAGAAGCGAGTGTTCTAACTAGAAATTGGTTTAATTAATAGCACATTTTACATAATGATTCCAGCGTAATTGGGCTGACTAGCAGAGTGTCATTAAATATATCCATGCTCCTTTACAACACCCTGAGGCTAAAAATAATGAGTTACATTGAAAATCACTGTGCAACAGGTCCATAAATAACATTTAAGCCTATACAAGGCGAATACTTATAAATAATAAATATTTGCCTTTTGTAATTGAAGAAAAAATGACAGCCTTCTTTTCCGACTGCCTTGTAGATTGCCATGCTATAATGTGGAGAAGATTTTTTCCCCCTTGCTTTCTCTAGAAAGTGCTGAATAATTTATTTGAATGCTAATATTCCACATAGTCTGACTTTGAGGAACAAATATTCCTGCATCAAGAACAAATGTCAGAGTACTGCTCATTTCTACTACATGTGCCCTCCCCCCACCCCCACCCACTCCAAACTAGCTTAGGCACTGCCACGTGGCAAATAAAGTTAGTGGCCAAATTTTCTTCTGAAGCAGTTGCATTTTTCTTGACTTAAAAATTATGCCTTCTCCCTAAATGTTCATCATGTTCAAGGCTATTATGGAACGACAGCTGCTCCATGAAGTCCAGAAGGACGCCATCATGTAGCTGATGGTTTCTTAATCGGGAGCTTTTCTCCCGTGAATCAAGGGCATCTTGGAAAGAGGGGGTAGCATACTGACATTCAGAAGCCCCCCTAATGATTGAGATGCTCATTCAGTTGTAGGTTAGAAATTTAGAGCTAGAAGGAACCTTAGAGGTCATTTCGGATTCCAATGGCTTCATTTTATGGATGGGAAAAGTGGGGTTTCAGAGAGAAGGAATGATTTTTCCCAAGGTCACCCAAGGTCACAATTAGAAGAGCTGGATTCCAACCTGGTCTTTTAACTCCAAAACACTCTTTCTCATAAGAGATCATTTGGAGGTCTCTTCACCTTCCACGCTCAAATAGAATATCCTGGGGTCTCCTGCAGAGAGGCAATACAGTCTCAGCAGGATCTTCCCAAGCCTGCGGTCCCTGGTATCAGCTCAATGATGCCATTTTAGTGCCTTCTGCTAGAAAAGAAAGAAAACTGGAAAAGGTAATCAGGATATTTGGTCATTGTGATCATAAGCAGAGTGATCCTTAGCAGTTGATGTAACTTAGATATCTTTGAAGGAAATGATTTCATCCCTTTCTCTTTATAAATGAGGTCAGGGGGACACTCTTTTTTAATCTTTCTCAAATCCTGGTCATTTAGCAACCACACTTTATAGAAAAGTTCTCGTTGATATTGGCCTCCCCCAAATCATTGTGTTTTAGCTCAGTGTAGTCAAAAGTGTACTATGATAGCTGAAATGGCAAGTATGACCTTGGACTCTTGGAGGGTGCTCAAGACTAGGGACATATCAGTCCCAACATATATGGCTCTGATCAGTCCTGGGAATCATGTTTTAAGACCTCCAATAGCTAGAGAACAAGCAGCAGAAGATAATCCAGTTGTTAATGGTCCTTGAATCTATACCTGGAGATATGAATTAAGAGAAAGGGAAGACCCAGTGAGGACATGGTATCTGTGTTCAGTTTTATAAATGATTATCTCCAGGAGGAAAAGGGGAATATTTTAAACTCTGCTGTTGTGGATCCTACCCTCACAGATTTAGAGCCAGAAGGCACCAGAGAGATCACCTAGTCCAAACAACTCATTTGATATAAAAGCAAACTGAAACCTTTTTGGTAGGGATACAGATCTAAACAGAAAGCAAAGAGACTACTTAGCCCAGGCCCATTATTTTACAGATGAGAAAACTGAGATCCAAGAAGGCTAAATGATCTGATTTCCACTATACAGTCAAACTTGTTGCTAGGATCCCAGAGCTACAAATCAATGGATCCTGGTTCAAGCCAAGATGCCCTAAGACCAAATTCCATATTGTTATCACTACACGACATTGCTTGGAAACAATTCCTTCTAAAAATCCAGGTTGAATTACTTAAAGAAGCTTCTTTTTCATCACTGAATTTCAGTGATTTCAGGGATGATTTTATTCCAGAGAACTTCGCTCAGGGTCTTATTCACAGTAAGCATTTAATAAACACATTACTCACTGACTGAAGGAAAAGTTAATGCCAATGAGCCAATTTGTCCCCGAGTCAATAAATCTACAAGCATCTATTCAGATCCAACTATGGGACAAAATGCCATTAAATCCAGGGACTAGAAACAAAACAAGGAAACAGTCCCTGCCTTCAAGAAACATATTCTTTTGGAGAAGACATTCCCATACACGGCATAGGTGTCCTGTTCTATGATATATATGGAAATGTTTGAAGGACTATCCCACTGAGGCCTCGCCATATCAATGTCAGACTTAGTGAAGCATTTAAGGAGGCCAGAAGGAAGATGACAAAAGATGAGGCTTCCAAAGATTCTTTTAATGTGCAACTCTTTTCAGCTTCAAGAACAGTGAACCTGAGTTACTTGGATTCTACCAAATGTGTTTAAGGAAGAACTGGAAATGGCACCAAAGGAAGTAGAGATAGGAAAAATAACTTCATAGTATCAGTTATATACAGAGGGGGTCCCTGCTAGAAGGGGTCCCTTTCTCCAGATGTTGGAGGAAGGGGGAATACACCAAAAACATCAAAAAAATTGGGACTTATTACCATGGAAAGGTAACTGAGAAAACATCAATAATTACCACCCCAGATGCTAATTTCCCATTGATATAAAATTTTTATCAGAATCATCTCTACGTTCATTGGGAGTATCCTTGCAGGATAGGAAATAGGCGACTTTGTCCACAATGAAACTCACCTTTGCAATTTTACAATAGACGCAAAGATAGAGAAAATCAGATACCATGGCATTTATTGTTTACTGATAGTAAAAACAAATTTGATTCAACAGAATAAAATACTACTTTAAATCTTCTCTGGCAAAACAGGGTATTTCATGGATATGTAAAATTTATGAGATTTCTTGAAATGTATAACAGCAAAGATAACTGTATTCATCAGCCTTTGGATGACTAAAATCACTTAAAGATTTAAAAAAGGAGCTATATGCCCACAAGTCCTGTTTGCCCCTATCGTGGTTGAGTTATAGCACAGAGTTCAAGTCAAGGAGGGCTTCCCTGTAAAAAGTGAGTCCTCCAAATGATCCTGATTGTATCCAACACTGGAGTATTCTTGAGCCTCGAGGATGAGATCCATATATACTCAAAAAAGTAGCTGAGGAATGCCCATTGTCCATATGATATGTAGTTTGTTCATTCATTCATTCAGCAGAGTTCATTCATCAGTATGCTTAACTTGAACAGACACTGCAAATAAACAATGAACTGAGTAAAGAATTGAATAGGAGGAAGAAAATGGGCTGAATTGCCTTGAGGAAATTGTACAGATCTTTAAATGACGCTGAGCTTCACCATGAATCAAAAGCCCATGTTTCTGATACCAACATTCTCTCAATGAAATAATATGATTGAGAGTCCATTCCAGTCTCTGAAGAACTGATATTATCACCCAAAGGAAACCAAAAAGGAAATGGTGGCTGTGAGTAGCCTGTGATTTATTACAAACAACAAAATAAAGAAACATTATGAAAAAGAAACTAGTATAAAGAATATCATCAGAGAAATGTATAATTAATTGACAGTCTCATGCTGTGACAAGATTGAGGGACAAATGATGGATAGCCCATTGCTCCACTGATGTGGGGAAGAAAAGAGGAACCCAGCAAAAGATGTCCTTGAGTTTATCTTCCATTAGGAAAAATAACATTTATAAGTTATATAAGCATATATAAATATAGCTACACAATATATAAATAACTATGCAAAATAAATACAGATAAAAAGATAATTTAATAATAAGGTAATAAGAGTTGAGGGGATCATAAAAGATTTCATTTTGAAGACTGTGCCTGAACTGATCTTTGAAAGAAAATAAAACAGGAAAAAACAAATGGAGTTTACATAAACCTAAGTGATTGCTCTTGAACAAAGAATTTTTTAGAGATGACTTAAAGAACTACAAGTCACCTAAACAAAACCAAATTCTTTAATGAGTTTACCGCATTATAGTAAAAAAAAAATTAGAAAAAATGTTCAAAGCCTTTGAATAAAGACAAGAAAGTACCGATTTGTCAAATTCACATATCATTACCAGGAAAAACATTTTTTAAAACTATATTTGAATCTCCAAGGCAAGGTTAAATTTCATAATTTTAATAGTAATACATTTTGTAAGCATCAAGGGAAAAGATTTTCAAAACCGAAGTATACCAATTAAAATAGCCCAGGATTACTCATAGTCATGAGAAAATAGAGGAAAGAATGGAATAAGAGATTCCAAAAAAGCATCGGAGCTCAAAACATAAACACAAAAGAATATATCATATAAAGCTGAGATTAACATTAAAATGGGCATATTCAATAAAATAAAGACATTTGAAGTATTTCTGGAGAACAACAGAGGTGAAAAGACTATTCAACTGACAAATATTCCAAATACAAGAAAAGTAAATAAGTAAATTTCTTCAGAAAAGTAATGGAATTCATTTTCTCATGTTTGTAGGCTATTTTTAGAGATTGAATTGAATAGCAAAAGAGAAAAAAAATGAGCCATCAAAGGCTTACTAGACTAAAGATTTAAGGAGAATTTGAAGAATCAGCAAAATTTGAAGACTGTTCTTCCTTTTTTGAAGAAGAGCTGAATTATACATCCTAAATTAAACACATAAAAGAACCAATATCTTCTGTAAGAATGACAACAAAGTGGTAAGACATATAAAAAGGAAAGAAGTTAGGTAAGACAGAAAAGGGAATTTGTTTTAGTCCCTCAAGATGATAAAATATATCAAAAGCAATGTGGGGCAGCTAGGTGGTGCAGTGGATAAAGCACTGGTCCTGGAGTCAGGAGGACCTGAGTTCAAATTTGACCTCAGGCACTTAATAATTACTTAGCTTTGTGGCCTTGGGCAAGCCACTTAACCCCATTGCCTTACCAAAAAAAAAAAAAACTAAAAAAAAAATAAGCAAAAGAAGGGAGGGAATAAGATGCAAGGGTTGAAATTTGTCTCAACACACACATACACACACACACACACAGAAATGAAAGAAATTGAGTGTCGTTACAAAACATTCCCTAAAAGAAAAAATATATGTCTGTGGTATATGATAAAAGTCAGGGATGTTTTAATAAGTTTTATCTGATAATTTAAAAACAGGGAGATCATTTTTCTATGAAAATATGTTATACTTTTGTAGAAACAAACAAACATAGAAACATAATAAGGAAAAACCTCAAATACACTCATTAGATTTGACAAAAACTACAGCAAAGTTGAATGGCAGATAAGCAGAAATTAGGTTTTGACCTCATACACACAAGATAACCTCCAAATAGACATATGTCCTAGATATAAAAATTCATATTCTAAACAAATTACAGGGGTAAGAAGGAAATTATCTTTAAGATTTATAGATTTATAGGATCACAAAGATAAAATACAAAAAAAGATTTTTGTGCAAAAATATCTCATATGATAAAAATTAGGAGGGGAAACAAGCACCATGGAAAATCTTTGCAGCATGTTTCTCTGATAAAGGTCTTCTATCCAAGACACTTACACATATGCACATTTATGCAGATGTATGTATATATATATATATATATATATATATATATATATATATATATATCAGGAACTGGTTCAAATGTATAAGATGAAGAACCGTTCTCCAATAGATTACACGTCAAAGGATACAAACTAGAACTTTTCAAGGAAAGAAAACCAAACTAACAATAATCAAAAAAAATGCTCCAAAATATCACTAATTCTAGAAACATGAATTAAAGCAAATTTGAGATTCTACCTCTCAGATTGACAAAGATGACAAAAGAAAAAAACAGCAAAATGTTGGAGAAGCTCTGGAGAAACGAGTCTACTATGATACTATTGGCAAATCTCTGAATTGGTCAGCCATTCTAGAAAGTAATTTGGAATTATGTCTCCCAAATTACTAAAAAGTGCATACGTTTGACTCAACTATGCTACTACCAGGCCTATACCCTAAAAATGCCCCCAAAAAGAGGGAAATGAACTACGTGTACAAAAATATTCATAGAAGCTTTTTTTCAAGGTAGTCAAAATAGGAAATAAAGCGAAACTATTCTTTTTTGGAGAATGACTAAGAAATTTGTGAGATTGGAATGTAATAGAATATTATTGTGTCATAAGAAATCATTAAATAAATAGAAAAAAGAGACCATTAAATGGTCACTTTTAGTCAAAACTGAGATCTCTACAAATTGAGGCAGAACTAGAAGAATAATTTATAAAAATGACTTCATAAGGACCAGAACACTGACCAATGAAATGACAAACCTTGAGTTCAAAAGAATGAAGATGAAATATGCCACTAACCTCTGGTCAGAGAGGTGATGTAAAAATGCAGAAAAAGAAACTTTTTAAGACATTGTGTATGTGGGACTCTGTTTTACTTGACTTGATATTAAGAACTTTATTTTGGGATTCATGGAGGAGGAAGGTGTTAGGGTTTTGGGGGCGGTGAGGATTCTTATTGGTGGAGGAATGTGCAAGGAAGTAAAGACAAATTTAATTTTTTTTAAAGAACTATACCTCACTTTTCTGCATTCTACTTTAGGAGAAAGGATATGAGGCCATACGAGCAGTCAGCACCTAAAAAGGCAGGAGGTCCTAGAATCAGACATAGGATAAAGTGGAACGTGATCATGATAAGTGTAGAATTTGGCTTCCTTGCTGTAACACAGAGAAATACTGCCACACAATGTCACATGCATTCAACATTGCTTTATTTACAAATAGGTAATTCTAAGGGTAAGGAAATGCAGAATATAGAAAGACACAAAAACATAGAAATGGGATGAATGATGGATACCCTTAGATGGTCTACCCTCATGATGAATAGAGAGAACAGAGATGCAACAAATAAAACAAAGCAAAAAAATAACTTTAGAGTAGAAGGGAAGAGAAATAATGAAAGAGATAAAATAAAGCAATGCTATGGAATGATTAATATGGAAATATGTTAAACATGATTGTAAATACGCAACCTATATCAGATTATTCATTGCCATGAAGAAGGGCTGAGGGAGATAGAAAAATGTGAAACTCAAAAACTTACAAAAAGATGAATGTTGAAAACTATCTTTGCGTGTAATTGGAAAATAAAGTAACATTCAAAAAAATGCTATGTAAATTAAGTTGCAAAGGAGATTAGCAGAAATTAGATTTGTCAATGCCTTAAACCATAGACTCCAGTAAAATGGACATGTAAAAAATCAGAAGAGAATTCACAACTATGTTGGGGAAGAGAGGAGAGAGATTATTGATCAAATTAAGGATAGATAGAGTTCAAAAGAGAAAATAAGTTAACTATATTAAACTGAAAAGTTAATATAGCTATGAGTGGAGACCATCAATTGGGGGAAGTATTTGCATTCTTTCTATGATAAGAGTTTGATATTAAAGATAACAGGGAATAAACACAAATATGTAAGACAAATTCTTTTCATAATGAATAAGTGGTTAAATAAGAGCAATAAACTATTCTAAAAAGAATTTCAAGGTATTACCAACTATTAAATCACTAATATGAAGAGAAATTCAGTTCAAAACAGCATTGACACTTTACTTCACCACCAGAAATTGTCAAAGAATAGAAAAAAATAAGAATAGTCGATGTCAGAGGGATTTCAGAAAGACACACTCATACACTGTTGGTGAAGCATCTGAAAAAAATCTCACATTTAAGAACTGTTACTGGGATGATCGAGCTGTACAACTGCATTCGATCCAGATTCTATACTAAGATTCAGGATTGGGACTGAGTCCAGTGCTCAGGAAGACTTTTCCAGACAAGATAGAGTGAACAGCCTCCAACTCAGGTCTGCAGGGATGAGTGTATTTAATGCTTATCTCTAGGACCTCCCAAAAAGGAGTAGGAAAAAGGTCCAATGTGTAATGTGAATACAACATGGACCAGATCATTTATTCCCACATACGTGTGAAATGTTCAACATAAAAGATCATAAATACCTATTAATAGAAGAGGATTAAATTAATTTATAACTACTGGTACAGTCTTCTGAGAGGCTGATACATCATATTTATTGGAACATAAAGCCGTTTACAAGGCGTTCAGATAGGAATGTTACATTTCACCTTGGATTGGAGCTGTCAACAACTCCCAGTACTTGTCTGTTAATAAAATGACCAGAGTTGGGTCCATCCAATTGCTTTTGGCTGACCCCTCGCTGCCGCTTTAGTTTTGATTTGATAGCACCCAAGGCTTCTAGGTCTCTTGAACTCCAAACCTGGAAACATCCCTCTCAGAGTATTCATTTATCTAGGATCAGGAAAAAAACAAATTCAAATTTGGCAAAGACTGGTAGAGGTCCTAATGTAAACTTGCCTAGTCTTCCTGCACTGTGCCACCTAGGTGAGCTCGCCATGATGCCACTGTAAAGAGAAGTCCTCTTCATCCTTCACTGGAGTCACATTATACCACAAAGGGTTGAAGGAAAAAGTCCCAGATAGAATCTATCTCTTCTTTGAATACTCAGCATTTTCCTCACTTCTCTATTGCTGCAACCATACAATAAACTATGTTCAGGGTTGAAGAGAAAGAGGAAGAATAAGGGACAATTCGTGGTTTGTTACATATATTCTAAAAAACCAAGTCCTTTGAGTACTGACTCCCCAAATGGCTAGACATGGCCAGAAAATTCATCATCCTCAAAAAATTCAAGTAATAAGCTACAATGATCTTGGAAATCTCAAAATCCAAGGGAATTCTGGGTGCATGCTTCCTAGAATGACCCCAATAGGCCAAAATTCATTCTTGTTACAAAAGCCATTTAGGGTAATGCTTTTAAAAAACAATCAAAAAATCCATTCTCTTTGATCTTGAGATCCCATTACTAGAAATATACTCCCAAGAAAGTCTAAGACAGAAAGGTAGCATAGATAGCAATATATTCACTGCAGCATATTTGTGAATGTGTGTGTGTGTGTGTGTGTGTGAGAGAGAGACAGAGACAGAGAGAGAGAGACAGAGAGAGACAGACAGACAGAGACAGAGACAGAGAGAGACAGAGAGAGACAGAGAAAGACAGAGAGAGCAGACAGACAGAAAGACAGATAGAGAGCAGAGAACAGGAAACCAAGTAAATACCAATTGGTTAACCCAATAGGTTACATTAACATAGTGAATATTACTGCCTTATAAGAGGAAAAGGAAGGGAATCAACTTTCCCTATTATGGTTCAGTCACTACACTAAGCATTTTAAACAAATATTATCTCATTTATAAGAAATAACAAATATGAAGAAATCATAGAAATCTTTTAAAGACGTGGAGTGAAATAAGTAGAACCAGAAAAGCAATATACACAATGATTGCAACAGCATACATAGAAAAGATAAAACAAAATTAAACTTAAGGGTGTGCAATTATAATGGAGAGGCTTGGCCCCAAATAAAACTTGAGAAAATGTACCTCTCTTCTTTCACTGAAAAAATGGGAGGTTACATTTGGGAAATATTTATATTTATTTATCAGATACAGTTGATCATGTAGGTTAGTTTTATTGAATTGTTCTTATCTCTCTTTTTAAAAAAATTCTATTTAAAAAATGACTCACATTCATACTGCACTTAACAAATTGTACCTCATTTGGTCCTTACAGCAACTCTGAGAGGTAGGTGTTATTGTTATCTTCATTTACAAATGAGGAAACTGAGACCAATTGATGCTAAAAGACCTGCTCCTAGTCTCACAATACTAATCGAAGCCAGATTTGAATATGAGGCTTTCTGACTCCAAGCCTGGCACTTTATCCAATGTGCCACCAATTATTAAAAGGCATGACTTGCTAGGGAGGGAAAGGGAGAAGGAGATGTGCTGAAATAAACATGATATGAGAACAAATCAATAAAAACTAAGATAACTTTTTAAAGTCTTCTTTCCTTTCGCATTTTTTCAAGTCATAGTTCCTTCCAACCTTTAGCACCCCAATGCCATTCCCAAAGGTACTAGTCTATTATGTTTGTCCTCAACTCTGTGTCCTTCTGTCACATTGCTGTCATCCTCTTTTCTTTTTCATCAGAATGATTTACAGCTGCGTAGTCAGAATGTCACCTCATCTTTGCCTCTCATTCCTCATCTGTTACATTTCCTTTGATAGACTCCATCCATAGGATCTGGAAGCCCCATTCTCCCTTCTTCATGGCTTTGATGCAGATATGAAGAAGTTGCCAACATTAATTCTGCAAATTGGTTAGCCAAAACTTGGGATAAGAGGAACATTGCTTCTAAGTCAGAGGATCTGAGTTACAACTTCAATTCTGCACCTTGCCACCTGTGTGACCTTTGCAAATCACAGTATTTCTCTCTGGACCTCAGTCTTCCCCTCTGTAAAATGAGAAAGCTGTGTCCTATGGTCTCTAAACTCTCTTTGACCCTAAATCTCAAAATGTATATTCTCCCACAACAACCCTGCAGGAACTTTCACCAAAAAACCTTTATGTAGTAGCTAGTTCAAACACCATCCCCATTTTGTGGAAAAGGAAACTGAGTTTCAGAGACATCAATTCATTTCTACAAATATTATTAAACACCCACTATGGGCCAGGTACTCTGCTAAGCTCTGGGGACTTAAAGATAAAAACATGGTTCATCATTTCAAGGAACTCCTATTTGAATATAGAATTATATGTCTGTGGTAAAATTGGATAGATTTTCAGAAGGTAGCCAATAGCAGGATGTTTGGGTTTGGGGGAGGACACTAGGACTGCAGTCAGGAAATATTTCCTAACACTTGGAACCACTCAAAAGTTGGACTCGATTATTTTGGGAGATGGTAAATTCACCTTTGCTAGAGATCTGTAGGCAAAGGTTGGAGAACTTGTCATTAGGGGTGTTCTAGATGGAATCTTCAAATGGAGTTGCATTAACTAGACCCTGAGTTCCTTCCAAACTGATATTCTGTAGTATTATGTCCTCCTTACAGGAAAGAGAATGATAAGAAATGGAACCCAATGGAATAGGAATCAAAGTCTTTGGAATACAAGTTTTGTTAGGAGGAATGAAGAATTATAAACTAGGGATTTCTGGAGATAATGCAGTGTAGGGTAGAACATTGAACTTGAAATGAGGAAGACCTTACTCCAAATCTTGCCTCTTTCTAGCCTACTTAAACTCACTAGCTGTGTGACCTTGAACAAGTCATTCAATCTCTGTGTGACTCAGTTTCTTCACCCATAAAATATAGGTGTCAAATTCAGGAACCTCAAAGATCACTCAACAGCTCTAAATCTATGAGTCTATGCAGTGACTCACTCTGGAGCATTTGTTGGGAGGTGGTAGAGAGTTAGATTAAGTTTCAATAAATAAGAGAACTCCATAATATTAAGAACTCTCCAAGCTGGAATGGGTTGCTTGGAGAGGTAGTAGCAATCCTATCATCAGAAATTGTTAACCAGAATTTGATGATCAATTATTAAATCAGTGAACTAAGAAGAGTATCTATTGATGCCCTAATTAAATCCTCAGGTCCCTTCCAACTCTAACTGGATTTCTCGTTATTTCCAGGAACTGTAATATTTGGAAAACTCTCTAAGAGAAGGCATGACTAAAGTTCAGTACACTTGATAAAAGCCAGGGCAGTAAATATATTCACAACAAATTACACCCGAGTCATCCTACTTCATTCTAAACAATGGTTGTAGAAACCTGTCTCCGTGGGAGCCACAGCATCTATTTCTTCAGCAGCCACAGCTACTGAATAGCCCTTTTCTCACTTCTAAGGACCAGAATTGTCAAGTGACTCAACACCAGAAACAGATAAGCTTTCATCCATTGTAATGATGCTAAAGAAGATACATTACGCTCAGCTTTGTCCCAGAGAATCCTGGGACCTTGCCATCTGTCCCGCGGGTGCGCCTTCCCATATACAATCTCTCCTCTGGTAGAATGTGAACTGCTGGGGAGCAGGGGATGTCTTGCTTTCCTATTTATTATATCCATAGTGCTTAGCATAAAATAAGCAATTAGTAATACTTTTTCATTTGGTCCACTTAGGCCATGGCAGAATGCCATTATTTTTTTTTTAATTATTCTGTGATTCTATCTTCTCTCCTCTTCTGGGGGCTAATGTTAGCATCTATAAATATTTATCTTAAAATCATCTTTTAAACAAGAAATGGAAAGCATGTGATGCCAAATTTCTTCTTGATAACCTGGAAATAACTTTAAAACTAGCTACGTTTGCTCTGGATGTTGATAGTCCCTTCAGAAATGTATTACAATGAAACCTTGAACTGAAGATACCTAGTAAAATAACATTTAAACAAACAAAAAAACCACAGCTGCCTAAAGTTCCGAGAGATCTAACTTGCCTAGGATCACACAGCTAATGTGTGTCAAAAGGGGGATTTGAACCCAGATCCAGTTTTTCATCCACGACACCCAAAGAATCCCGAGAGTATTCTGGTATCTACCAACAGCTGTGTTTAAAGATGGAGGCTGAGCTAGCACCTTCTCCTCCCTTTTCCCTAATGAGGACCAAGATATTTTTCTCTCTTCTCCCCCACAGCAGTTTTGGAAAAAGAAGATCCAAGACAGGCATTGTTTGGGGCTTCATGATAAAGGGCAGAGTGAGAAAAACACAGCTCAGCTATTTCCTGTTGGCAGAGCCCGGGCTATTAGGTGAAGGGGATTTAGTGTTTGATTTACCTTCTCTACATTCCTCACGGAGGTTTTTGGTCCCAAATTGCTAAACCTCCAGTCAACGGTTAAATTAAACATAACTAACTTTGTTGATATTATTTCACAGTTGACTACCCGGATATTCATACTCTTGGTGTGTTCAATACATAGAGATCCTAGACACATTTTTAAGGCCTGCCTTGTGATGAATCCTCCTGAGTTCAACTTGTGTTTCAGAGATTCTACTCAACTGAGACGAGCCTGTAATTCCAGCAGAGAGACAAGTTCTGAAGAGCCAAGTGTAAAGGGTGACCCCTTCCTAAGTCTCCACCATGCTCCCAGCAGCCTCTTTCTTATTGTATTAGATAACTCCACCCCTTGAAGGAAGACTGTCCCTAGCCCTGGCCAGGAGCACTTTAAAATAAAAACTTGGGGAATTTCATCCCAAAGAAAGAGGCCCTCCCCAGGCCTACCTGGAAAATCTCCTCCAAGCTCACAAACTGTATGTGACTTGAGGAAGGAATATGCTATAGTGAGACAAATGTTGACTTCAGAGTCCAAGGACCTAAGTTCAAATCCCACTGGTGCTACCGCATGCATTCTGTGCAAATGACTTTAGGCAAGTCAGATCTCTGCATCTCTGTGAAGGGATTACCCTTGATGAAGTGTAAAGCCCCTTCCAGCTCGAAATCTTTGATGCTCAACATTCTGGACATCATTGGGCCTCTATTTTTCTCATTTATAAAGCAAGAAGATTGGCCTAAATGACCTCTCAGGATGTTCAGGTCAGTGATGTGCTGATAAATATTTACTATGTTGGGGATGTAAATATGACACATTTAAGTTCAGTATGAATAATTATATTTTCACCATTGCTATAATCAACCAAGGAATAAATCAAGACTGGTTTGGTAGCCTTTCCAAATTTCCAAGGACTAAATGTTGCCATTGAGAATGTAAGAATTGGGTCTCAAGAGCCATAATAATAGGATCCAGTAGGCCTTGGTTCTTCTCTAAATCTATGATCCTACAAATGTCTCTAGGCCTTACTTTCCTTATCCATAATTCAGTGATATCTAAGGTCCCTTTCCAACAACTAGTCAATCATCAAACATTTGCTAAGTCCTTATTACTATGTGTTTTGTATGGAGCACCAGTATACAAATTACAGCTCCTGACTTCAAGGAACTTACATTCTAATAGGAAAGACAAGGTAAGCAATCATGTAGATATAAGATAAATCACCCAGTATCATGAAGCCAATCTCAGAGGGAAAATACTAGCAATGGAAGGTAGGGATACAAATATATAATCCTATGGCCCAAGGAATCTCTCTGGGTCTCAGTGTCTTCATTTGTAAGTGAGTGTGGTTGGTCTAAATTATCTCCAAAATTGTTCCCAATTCTAAATCTCTAACCCTAATTATAACCCATCCCTTAAAGGCACTTGATGATCCTTAAATGGGAGCTCTCAAGAGTATCTGATATGGCGGCGACTAGGTGGTGCAGTGGATAGAGCACTGGCCCTGGAGTCAGGAGTACCTGGGTTCAAATTCAGCCTCAGACACTTAATAATTACCTAGCTGTGTGGCCTTGGGCAAGTCACTTAACCCCATTTGCCTTGCAAAAATATATTTAAAAAGAGTATCTGATGTGTATGAGGCTGAGTGGGAAGGAATACTGGGTACACTGAGGCCCAAGATTTAAAAATAGGCCATTGTTTTGATGGGATCTTCCCTAGAGAAAAGGGAGAGGAAAGTTCAAGGTCAGCTACCATTTTTAAACACTATAGTTGGGGACTAGAAAGACTGAAGATGCTCCCAGTAATCTCAGAAATAAGAAGAGAGCTTAATATAGGGTTAGCCTTGTAAGGTCATTTGAGCCTCTAGACAACTCCAGGCAAAGTACAATACAAAGGGCAGTGGATTCAAAAGACTGGGGTTTCAAATATTAGTTCTTCCATTTCATAACTTAATGACCTTCAGAAGGTCACATCAATCCATAGAGATTCAGTTCCCTCATATGTAAAGTGGGGAGAAGAAAATTTCATTGCCTTTTTCAGCAGACTGTTGTGAGTCTTAAACAAGATATTGTGTCAAAATGTCATCTTTCTTCTACTGATGCAAATCATGACCTTTGTAAACCTGGTTCTGGGTTGTCTATATCATAAACTCACATGGGGTGAGAAAGGGCCCCCACCACGCTAGAGGTAATCCTCTAGGTCTCTCAACATTATGTGAGTACCAATTAGGAGGTTATCCATTGATCATTTCCTTGCATTTATTATTGGACTGGTCCATTTCTTTTTCTGATCACAAATCTTTTATGTCACTTATTTTAATGTAATTTTAATTTATTCTATTTTTCAATTAATCAGCATTTTTTCTCCTATCCCTCCCCCACTGCAATAAAAAAACTCTTGTGATAAATATAAATGAAAAATAAAATAACTCCTTCATTGACCAAGTTCAAATTTGTATGTTAAAAAAGAAACTTTCAGAGAATCTTGAGAGGACTTTTATCAGCCAATGCAAAATGAGCAGAACCATAATTACAATATTGCGAAAATAAGCAACAATGACCAACCACATTACAACTTAAAAAAAATATCATCCATGTCACCTGCCTCCTGATAGAGAAGATGAAGAATGAACTTACATGTATATGGCACTTATAGAATAGATACAAGTCCTCATTGCTAATAATTGTGCCCGTCATACTTCTCTGCAACACATTAGTCACCTAATATTGAATTTTTCTTACACAATAGAGCTCTATGATTCACCAACAAATGGCACCCCCAGAATAGAGACTGAATTGACAATGTTAATGTTTGTGTGTGTATGTGTGTATGTATTATGTGCATATATATGCGTGTGCTACAAATATATTCTACATGTGTTATATATGTATTCTGTATGTATAATAGCTATATAGGAATATAATAAATATACTATAAAACATATTCTTATAAAATTATATAATCTAATCTATAATCATGTCATGAAATTATATACAAATTATTATAGAAATATAATCTAACAAATATTTATGTATAAATTTTGTGATGTATTGTGATATTCACAAATATGTTGCAAACATTTGTATACATACCTGTATATACAGGGAATTGAAAAGCAGGGGAAGGGGAGGGAATGAATGAAGGGAGGGCCATGTTTTTGAAGTCCAAAAGCCAGAAACAGGACAGAGAGAGGACTCAAGATCAATTTGAGTCTTTCCACAAAATACTGGGAAAAGGAAGGGTGTTTTACAGAGGAATATTCCAGATTGAGAATTCCAAGATGATTGATTGTTTCAGGGTTACATGATAAGCTGAAGAGTTTCTATATTATCTTCTAATTATAAGCAGAGGAGCTATTGCCAAAACCATGCTTGAAGGCTTCCCATCTTGTTAAGACAATTCAGATCCAGGGCCACCTCCACATTCCAACAAGGTAGCAGAGGAAAGAACTCTTTAGTGACAGATGCCAAGTCTCACTCTGGTTAAATTTGAGGAAGATGTCTCTGGATCTGGTTTATTCATTTTTTTATTCCAACATCCCCATCTCGAAGGCTCCCTACCAGGACTGAACTATCCAACATAAAATTCCTAGAAGAGCCCTTTACATTAAAGAGCTTTTTGTAGACCTAGAACAGCCTCTGAAGGATTTTTAATTCAAATAATCAAAATGAACAACCCTGACAGCTCATGATGGAATCCATGTCTCCTCCATATTTTATGCTTTTTAGGGGAGCTATACCCACTTTCCTCAGGACAGTCTTATAAAACCTTACAAAAGATAAAAGCCTCTCTCTGTGATTAACCTTTGAAATGGGCAT
>NC_133659.1:15665745-15688245 GCF_037893015.1 Macrotis lagotis
ATTTATCACAGAGTGGTGTGCTTTTTAAGAAGCAATAAAGACTTTACTTTTTGAGCCTATTTCTACTTAGAAAAGTAATAGGAATGGCAAGCCACAATTTTGAAATCTCATTGAGAAGTCCACACGGAGGGCCCCTAATCTGCAAATTTAAATGGAACTGCCTTGATGTGTTGGAGGAAAGGGGAGGGGGAGGCAAACCCAAAAGCTAAAGCTGCCAGGACCCTTAGATTAGAGGACTGGCTAGGGTGTCTCAAATCTGGACCTGAAAGAGATCTCAAAGGTCTACCAGCCCAATTCTCCTGTTTCTAGATAAAGAAACTGGGGAAGGGGAAGGGACTGACCCAAGGTCACACAAAGAAAGCAGGCATTTTATGCCCTGATTTTGATGGAGAATTTGACCATAGAGATCCAGAGGGACCCACAGAGATCATTTTGCATCATGTCATCATTCTAGAAATGAGAAAGGGAGGCCAAGTGAACCCAAGATCATCCAAGGCATAAGAGGCAGAACTAGGGATTGAACTCAGGTAGCCTACAGACAATACATCACAACTCTTAGCCCCAGGGCTCAGAGTGATCTTGGAAGTTTCCTGATCCAACTCTCTCATTTTAAGGAGGAAAAATAAGGTTGGTAAAGACTACAGGAATTGTCCAAAGTCCTGAAGTTGGAAACCAAGCTAGGTTGTGGCCCCAGGCTCTTTTCCAGGTTTCCATGCTTCTGTGAAGGTAATTTGGGAAAGACTCGGTATAATTCTCACATCTTTATGAGATGTGGTAATCTGATGTCATCAGGGGATATGTGTGTTAAAAGAGCTTTCATCACAAATAGTCCTGATGGTGAGTCACTCAAGTATTAGTACCCCAATCTAAAGATAGGGAAACAGAGTCAGAAAGATTTCTGGACTTACTGAATGGATCACTCAGGAAGACAACATTTTTACTCACATTATTTTGGCACCAAGATCCACCAGGGCCCTTTCTACTATGCCCTACAACCTCAGAGAGGAGGAAGCACATGTGGGGACATTGTCCCTTTCAAGGATGTTGAGAAGACCAGATAGTGATTTATAAGGAGAATCAGGAGAGAAAAGGACAGTTTCAGCCTTGTTTATTCTGACTTTCCCCCTATTTTACAGAAGAGGAAACTGAGGCCCAAACTAGGGAAATGACCTTCACCAGGTTTTTTTGTGGACTGTACAGTCCTACGCAACCCTGAGCCTTACCTGGGGACAAATAAACCAACCATATGAAAATATGAATTCTTAAAAATGCTGAACTTTCGTCATTTTGCCCAAGCTCTGATCCCATAGGATCAATAGTAAATTACACCCCTCCTCCATACAAACCCCTGACCCAGCGAGGATTCTTGATATTATGACAAGTGACACCTTCATATTTTTTTGCTGACAAAAATCAGATTCTAATTGAAAATAAGAGACTGAGCAGAAAGTCGATGGAATCACTCACTGTACCCATCCTGGACTTTGCAAACAACATGTCAAGGCCCCACTCCTCAGGGCCTGTCTGTCAATTAGCTTTTATATGCGATACATTGACAAAGGGACGAGGGGAAAGTTGCCCTCCCAAGGTGAATAATGGAAATCATAATCATAATCATAATCATAATAAATAGCTTGCATTTACATAGTGATTTAAGTTTTGCAAAATACTTTAAAGTATACCTCATTTGATCTTCTCAATAACTTTGAAAAGGAAGTGTTATTATTATCATCATCCCCATTTTACAGATGAGGAAACTGAGGCTGAGAGAGGTTAAGGACTTGTCCAGGATCACACAGTCAGGAACTATTTTAAGCAGGATTTGAACAAAGGACTTCTTGACTCTAAGTTCAGGACTCTAATACAAAGAAATTACACTTGTTTAGCTTGTTAGTCAAACTTGCCCATGATATTAAATCCATAGTTAAAGTGTGAGACTTGAGGAACCACAAGGAAATGAGATCTTGACTTGATCTCACCTTAGGCCTAATGGGCCAACAAGAAGGATTGGAAGGATTCCAGGGAGCAGGAGTCCTGTCTGGATGAGAGCTCTAGAGAAAAGCGTTGCAACCGGAATTTAATTCAAGCAAACAAATATTTATTAAGTATCCATTATACACAAAGCATTGTAGGAGGCACCAGAGATACAAGGACAAGAATGCAATCATTCCTGCCTTCAAAGAGTTTATGGACACCTAAGTCTAAATTTTGTCTCTGCTGGGATTTAATTCATGCTTTGTGCCAGAGAACACATTCCAGGCTGGGGTGGAGAGGTAATGCAAGAGCAGAGAGTTGGAAGATAGACTGACTGGCGCCAAGGACAGCAAGTTGACCTGGATGACTGGAAGAAAGATTGAATGTAGGAGTCTTAGGCAAGCAACCCATAAAGGAAGTCAAAGCCAGCTCATCCGGGGTTTTTGAGGTCAGACAGAGGCAAAAGGGGGCCACAGAAGAGGGATAAGGTCACACCTAAGCTTTAGAAATCTCAATGTAGCAGTTGTATGAAGGACAGACTGGAGAGGGGTGAGAATTGGGACAGGGAGACCAATTAGGAAGCATTGCAGTGGTCCAGGAGAGAGATGAAGATCTGGATGAATAGTGGCCATGTATGTGGAGAGAGTAGGGTAAATATTAATCTTCTGAAATACTGACTGGCAGAAAAGAATGAGGTCAGGGCTGATCAAATAAAAAAGGAAGAAAATAAGGAATCAATAAATAGTGTCTACCATCTTTTTACAAGAAGTCTTTCCCAATCCCTCTTAAATCTAGTACCTTCCCTCAGTTAATTTCTTTTCTGTACTGACTAGAGTGGCTTTGTACATAATTGTTTGCCTATTGTCTCCCCCATTCGATCATAAGCTCCTTGAGGGCATAGAATGTCTTTTATCTCTTCTGTATCCCTAGTCAACAATAAATGTTGACTGACTGATCATAGAATTTAGAGCTGGAAGGAATCCTAGGAATCATTCTGCCCTTCCTCTTTTTGGTGTCATGGACGCCTTTGGTATCTGGGAAATTCTCTGGATCCCTGCTCAGAAACATAGTGTTAAATATTATCAAATAAAATACATAGAAATGCAAAGGAATCCATTGTCCTGATATCAAAATATTTTAAAAACAAATTCAGAAACCCCAGGTTAAGAACCTCTGAATTCCAGCACAAACCTCTCATTATACAGAGGAGAGAAAGGAAATGCCCATCTCCCTAATAGAGACGTGACTTGCCCACAGTCACACTAGTACCATGTAGCAGGCCAGGGAATTCCATAGGAGAGTCTCTGACTCCCAATCCCAGTATTCTGCCACCCAGAGCTTGCTACCATCCTAAATATTTTTAAAGTATCTTTACTCCTTTTAGGAATGGATATTGTAGCATTGTCAAAAGAGCATTAGATTCAGAATATGAGGAAGTGAGTTTGAAATGCTGGGATTTTGGACAAATTAATTAGCCTCTTCAAACCTCAACTTTCACATCTGAGAAATGAAAGAGATTAAATAATAGCAGGTAATATTTTCATAACACTTTTAATGTTTGCAAAGCTTTTTAGCCTAAATTATTTCAATTGATCCTCACAACAGCCCTGGGAGGTAGATGCTATTATTATCACCATTTTACAAATGAGGAAACTGAAACTAAGAAAGTCTGAGTGATTTTCCCTAGCTAGAAGGTGTCCAAGGCATGATTCAAGTTTAACCTCTGCCTCCTCTAGCCACTGTACCACCCTACCTACCATGAAGGAGATAAAAAGAGAAGACATGACCCAAGAGGTAGCAAAACAATCATAGCAACACTTTTCACAGCAGCAAAGAACTGTGGGCAACATAGGTGCCCATCAAAAAGCAACAGTAGATGAACACAGTTGAATAATATTTTGCCATAAGAAATGGCAAGGTCATATGGTATAATGGATAAATAATTGTGAAACAAGACTGGAGTTCTGAGTTCAAGTACTACTTCCAATATCTACTGACTGATTGACCTTGGCAAAGTTATCTGACCTCTCAGAGTCCCACACAACTCTTTAAGACTGACCTGCTAAATTTCCTCTACAAATTAAATCATAGGGGACTAAGAAAGATGGGTACAGAAAGAAAGAGTTGGTGGGGGAGGGGACAGAGACAGACAGAGAAAGAAGAGAGGGAGGAAAGGATATCGGAGAAAGACTGGAAGATTTGTTTGAATTGATGCAGAAGGAATTCTTTCAGAAGAATATTTATAAATACAGACTACAACGATATCAGTGACAAGATCCTAAAAGAATACTGAACTGAGCAATTACGATAATCATTCTTGATCCTGGAGAAAGATTATAAAACCATGCTTTCTTCCTCTCGGCTAAATGATACAGAACTATAGTGATAGAATGTTACATCCATTGTCCAATATTGTCATTGTCATTGGTGGTTTCTGCTCAATAGATTTTCTCTGTTAAAAGAGATTTAATTCTTATGAAGAAGGGGAAGGAAAGTGATAATCTCCAAAATTTCCTGTGCTAGAAAAACAAAAGTCATCACTAAATTTCATTTTCAAAATAAACATTAAGATAATGATGCAAATTTAATGTTTGAAAATAAAATTAGGAAATTATTCCAAATGATTTCTAAGAATCACTTCTATCTTTAAATCTATGGGGCTGCCCCTCCTTTCTATTTCTATAGGTAAAAAAAATATTGAAATGTTCATACTCCTCAATAATCAACGAAACAGAACTCTACTCCTACTCCCCCCTCCCACCAAGTGGGGAAGGAATATAAGCAGGATGGGCAGTTTGCTTTCAATATTAAAAACTGAAACTAAAAATTTTGCTGCCTCACTGGAAATTTTTATCTTCCCCCCGACATGTCCCAAAGTAGCCAAAGTGCCAGAAAGGCAGTTTTTGCCGACTTCTCCCAGCAGAGTGCCTAAAGAGCCCAAGAACCCAACCTGGGGTGCAGCGGGCTCAGCCATTTGAAATAAAACTTTGCAGTACTAATGTTTTTGTAACTGCTTTCATATTGTAATGATATTTTTCCAAGCACTGGTTTTATTTGATCTTAAATACCTTTTTGGGAAAGTCCAGTGAGCTGACTCTAATAAAATCATGCTATTGAAAAAAGGTTTAAGTGGAATGTTCAGAATAAATTACAAAACTGCATGCTAGAATACCAGCTAGTGCTGCTATAAAAATCTGGAAATGAGGATTCTTGCAATATATTTTAAAGAAGTAGCACACTTTTTTTGGCTCATTTTTTCCCTTGGAATGTTTCATAACAAAATGCCTCCTCACCAGAGAAGGGAGAGAATGCAAAGCAAGGCACAAACTGCAAGAGAAATTGTATTTAAAAGAGGGGGGGGGGGAGATCCTTTGATGGGGAGGGGGAGGGGGGGTAAGGGGAACAGAATATGTTTCGTTTCATTTTCAATAACTGTTGGAAGATAATAGGAAATGTAATTCCTTTCCATTTTCCATGCCAAAATACTTAAATTACATCATACTTATCCTGTCACATTTTCTCCCAACATATTCAGAGCCCTTAAGTAGATTTTATGACCCTTAGGGACTAAGGATCACTAGCTTTTTTAAGGGCAGAGGATGGGGTGGTCCAGGTATAGAAATCCTGCTTAATCATATTAAAGTGGTCAGTGTGGGTATGGGTCCAGCTTTGTATATATATCTAGGTTGCCTAGAAATGAGGTCTAGGAAAAAAAAGAGACTAAGATGGAAAACCCAAGATTTTTCATTCTATGGAAGACCTGGGTCTACACACTACTATCTGTATGGCTGGTAGCTAACTGTCTGGAAGGATGGATGGATGGATGGATGGATGGATGGATGGATGGATGGATGGATGGATGATAGATGGATGGATGGGTCAACAGATGGATGGATTGACTATGGAAATAATAAAAAATAGAGGGAAAGATAAATGAAGAGATGGGTGTTTGAATGGAGGAAGAGCTAGAGGGATCAATGGAGGGAAGTAGGGTTGGAAGGTTGAGTATAAATGTAGGAAAAGAAGCAGGGGGAAAAGGAATAGAGGCAAAACTAGAAAGAGGGATGGAGAGGATGGATGGAAAAATCACAAATCACTACATTAATTATAAGAGATCTCTATCCTCCACTCTGGGCAAGCGCAATCAGTTCTTTCAGATAGAATAGAGAACTGAAAGGGTTAGAGAAGAATTAAAGCTCAATTTCACCTCTTTTTAAAAATTTTGTCCCAGACAAGCCTGGACCTAAATATCCATTCATTCATTCGTTTGTTTGGTCTTTCATTCATCTAACATCAATTATACCTTTATTACACAAGAAATCCAGGTTAAACCCTGGAGGAGTTACAAAAACCATGCCCCTGCTGTCAATCAGCTTACCCTTTGGTGCAGGAGAAAACTCACATATTCTAATAATCATAGTGCAAACTAAAAATATGATAAGTGCATGATAGAGAAAACAAAAATTATTTCCAGTTGGGGAGGTTAGGAAACAATAATAATAGCCAACATTTGAAAAACAAAGACCAACACAAAAGAATTTTCAAGGTTTTGAAAACCAGTTGACTCAGCCTTGGGGTCTTAGTGAACTAAAAACTCAAGCTAAGTCAGCAGTGCAAGATGACGGCCCCCCAAAAAGCCAATAAAACCTTGGGCTTCCATGGAAGCAGTTGAAAGCTAAGAGAATAGTGTGCTGGAGTCAAGAACTTCAATCCAACCTCAGATACCTGGTAACTTGGTGAGCCTGGGCAAATCATTTAGCCTTGCTATTCCTCAGTTCCCTCCTCTACAAAATGGGGATAATAATCCCAGGTTTATGGTGAGCATAAAATGAGAGCTTTGTAAACCCCAAGGCTATATGGCAATGTGATGACTGATGATGATGAAGAATAGCAAAGTATTATCCAGGACAAGGGAAGAGATAGTCATGCTGTATTCTATGGTCTGAGTGTATCTGAAATATGATCGTTGGTTCAATTATGTGGTTTAAGAAAGAAATTGATAAGCTGGAAAATGTCCAGAGAAGAATCTTAAGGATGACCAAGGGACTGTAGATCAGCTCCGTGTCCAGTGGATAGTGCTAGACTTGGAATCAAGAAGACCTTTGCTTGAATTCTGCCTCATACGCCTACCAGCTTGTGTGACCCTGAGCTGATCAAAACCAAAAATTCTCTCAGTCTCCATTTCTTCATCTTAAAAGGGGGATAATGATAGAACTATTATCAACTGAGATAATACACATATATTTGTATATATATATATATGTATCACATAAAATAAATGCTAATTATTATTAGCCAATGATATTAATGATAACGATAAGGAAATAACTTTATCCTCCTGTAACCTTCAACATATCTACCCCCCAGCATGCATTCATAATTGCTCACTTCTGCAAAACCGAATTTTCTCCCCATAATACTTGTGATCTCATCTAGTGCCAAGAAAGGAAAAAGGAGAATTTCTCCATTGATGTGATTGTAACATACCATATTTAGGGAAAGCCACTATTCAATGACTGGGCAGCTAGGTGACACTGTAGATAGACTGCCAGGTCTGAAGTCTGAAAGACATGATTTCAAATTTGGTTGTGTGACCCTGGGCAAGTCACTTTTCCCTGTTTGCCTCAGTTTCCTTATCTGTAAAAGGAGCCGGAGAAGGAAGTGACAAATCATTCCATTATCTTTGCCAAGAAAACCCCAAACAGGGTCACAAAAAGTCAGAAACGACTGAACAAAAATTTGGAGTTTTCCTTCCATCACGACTAATTTTTTTCCTTTGATCCAAGTTCTTCCCATTTATGAGATCAGTTATCAGCTTCCTATCTCACCTTAACTTTTCTCTTTCAATTCTTTAAATGCCTTCATATGACAAAATAATAGTAATAATAATAATTAATAACTGGCATTAATTAAGGACTTTGGGGATTAAAAAAGGTTTCACATATATTCATAATGATTCTATTATTATTCTCCATTTTACAGATGAGAAAACTGAAGCTGAGAGAGGTTGTGACTAGCCAAGGACCATCCAGCTGGCAGATGTATGAGGTGGGATTCAAATGTCAGTCACTATCCATTGAACTTATAGTTAGTCTATAATCTCCTCATCATTCTAATTGTGCCCCTGCATATCAAGTAGTGGACGGGTTCAAACAGCCTGGATGAACACATTATCATTTATGTTATAGAAGGTAATCTTACTCAGGTTTGGGGATAACTGACTATATGGTCCTTGAGGTCCCATCTACCTATTTGGTTGTCATTTTTTTTTTAAGTTTTTGCAAAACAACGGGGTTAAGTGGCTTGCCCAAGGCCACACAGCTAGGTAATTGTTAAGTGTCTGAGGTCCGATTTGAACTGAGGTCCTCCAGACTCCAGGGCTGGTGCTCTATCCACTGCACCACATAGCTGCCCACTGCTTGCTTGTAAATTAATGTTCTATTTGCCATATTAATCAGCTTTGTAAAAAAGGAAAGAAGGAAGGAAGGAAGGAAGGAAGGAAGGAAGGAAGGAAGGAAGGAAGGAAGGAAGGAAGGAGAAGCTAGTTTCTCAGTAGCAAGAAACTGGAGCTGCTGTTTCAAATTCTTGTTCCCCACGGGAAGACTGTATCCCCAGAAGAAGGCTGGTTCTTTATGACTTTATGGTGCTGGGGGTCAGCCTGAGAGACTGGGAAGTAGTCTTCCACTACTGAAGAGCCCGCACTGGTGTGTCCCCTTACTAGTTACATCACTTAGCCAACCAGGGCGATTTAGCTTTTACTTTGGGATGTTTACTGAAGTTGCATAACAAGAACAGCTGGTTAAAATTTCTCCCCAAAGTTTGAGACACGTTTCCTACATGTACATATGGGGCCTAAGGGACAGTGGCATCAGGCTTAGAGACCTTTGGTGGCAAAGGGACAAAGTCATGGTTCCCTATTATTGGGAGTTCATTGACTCCTTTGTGGAATACTCTTGAAGCTCCCCTTCTGTAGGTGGGACTTTCTGTGCCTTGAGGCTTATCTTGAGATTTGCCCTTCGCTCCTGCTACAGACTACTATTGGCCACTATTACTTTGGGGACTTTCTTAGGAATCCCATAAGGAAGTCAATATTTTCCAGCCTTTTAAATTCTACCAAGTCTTCCTCTGGTTGAGACCCTTCACCATCATAGTCATCCTCTTCTGAATGAACTCCAGTGTATTGATGTCCTTCCTAAAGTGGGATGTCCGGTATCGATCTTGACTTTATATGTGGACTGAATAGAATTCTCAATTCACTTCTTTTAGGCATCATTCTTTCTTCATACCATTTAGATATGGTGGGGAGGCAAAAGAGAAGGGTTACCATGTCGCACTGATGACTCATATTAAGATTATACTCTGCTAAAATATTGATTCCCCCGCCCCCAAATTGCTTTCTATCCTTTCTCTCCCATTTTGTAATTGTGAAGTTGATTTTTTAGAGTCCAAGAATAGGATTTTACATTAAATTTCATCTGATCAGGTCCAGTTTGGTGTTTTAATCCAATTCAACGGGTGCTTATTAAGGAATAATCTCTTCATATAGTATATAGAGTTAGAAGGACAAGCTCCATGGGATTTGACCTACTCTTAGTAACCTCTCTCTTCCTCAGTTTTCTAATCTATTCAATGGGTGTGATAATAGAATCTACCTCAGAGTTGTGGGAGGCAAATGAGATAAGAGCTGTGGACCACTTTTTAAACATTAAAGTACCATATAAATACTAGCTGTTATTGTCATTGCTGCTGTGGCTTACAACAAAGGGTCTAAGAAATCTGCTTTGGCAACTCAATTCCAACTCCAGGGCCAGTGTTCTATTCGCTACACCTCCTAACTGCACCTGAAACTCAATTCCAGCAATAAAAATATTCACTCCTATAGAAGTATCCAAATAGAATAAAAGCAAAAATAGTTCATAGGAATAATAGAAAATAAATTTATATATTGGATTTGTACATATTTTAGAATTTTTATTTATTTATAAAAATATGTATTTGTATAAATTTATTCATAAATAAAAATTAGCATATCTTTTATTTTGATAAATTTATTTATCAATAAAAATAAATATAAAATAGATTTTACTTACATTTATATACACATTTCATTAAGTATAGCATATGATTTATGTAAATTTATTTATAAATAAAATAAATTTATTAAATATTTTATATAAAATTATGAATAAATAATATAAATACATATTGTACAATATAAAATAACAATATCATCTATTTTATTTAAATTAATTTATAAGTAAATATAAAATATATTTGTCTAAATTTGTTTCACAATACCAAATATATTTTCCTAAATTAAGTTATAAATAAAAATATATTAAGTATAAGATATTTTTATGTATGCATTCTAAATATAAATATTGCAATAATAATAATGACAACTAATGTTGGCCTTTAAATAAGTTCTGGAAGTCTTATCCTAACTCCCACACACAGTGTCCAGCTGGATCTCTGAGCAAGGCTGTATTTTCCTCCCAGAATTCCAAGGATAAAAGAAATTATAAAATTCTTCTCCAATATGAATGTCTCAAGTCATGAGTTCTGTGAGTTGTACCCTACATCATTGAAACAACTATTTGCCAAGAGGATGGACAGAAGTACCAACATGTTCCCCTTAATCCTGCTGGTAGCACATTCTCCTTTATACTGTTGGTATCTAGGGAAATGAGCAAAATCTTAGTTTCTACAAAGCATTCATCCAGCCATGCTCACTTCCAAATATTGCAAACCCAATATGCAAGTCCCTCCCTTTTGCAGGACCAGGGAAGTGCTCTGAACTAGGTCTTGGTCACTCCCTGGAGAAGGCCACAAATTCTGCCTGGGGTCTAGTGGCTCACTCTCCCAATCTTTGGAAGCTCACAAGGTCATAAACTAATACATCCTCAAGCACCTTGGAACAGGAGAGAAATGAGCTCACAGAGACTGAAGGTATAAAAGTACTGTACATTCCCAAATCCCATTCACCATAAATAAATATCCTCATCCTCCTTGCTCATCCTCATATAGGGAAAAGAACCAAATTAGCCAGTTAATTAGTGCTTTGTTAAGGATTTTCAATTATGGCTCCATAGCCAATGAAAGGTTCCTTTTCTTCACAAGATAATGAGACTAGAAAGAGTCAGAACCTCTGTGCATACTCTCAATGCAGGAGCTTCTGTTAAATATCATCACACATTTCTGGAATCAGGAGCCCAGCATCTTCCCCATAGACTCACTGGTTCTACTGTTTCTGAGGCCCAGGTCCCCACTAGTGGAGTCACTCATACACGGATACTTTTAGGCTTTATGACTGGCAAAGAACTTAACTCATTTGATTCTCACAATTGGTCTCTTCAGTTAATATTATTATTCCTATTTTACAGAGGAAGAAACTGAGACAAGGTTAAATGACTTGTGCAGGGTCACACAGCTAGTAAGTGTCTGGGATTGGATTTGTCCTGGTTTTACTGAATTTATACAATATAACAACTTGTACTGTTTGTTGAGTTGAACTGAATTCATGGGAGTTGAACTGTGGGGGCAGGAAGACAACAGCCCTAGTGAGGGCACCAGTATTTCTCACATTGTGAGGTTACAGATAGCAGAAGTCAGCTATGTGACACAGTGAATAGAAAAACAGGCATGGCATGAGGAAGATCTGAATTCAAATATGTACTCAGATATTTTCTAGCTGTGTGATCTTAGATAAGTCTCATTACCTGTCTGCCCCAGTTTTCTCATCTATAAAATAAACTGGAGAAGGAAATCAGTATCTTTGCCAAAAACAGAGATCACCAAGAGTTGGACACAACTGAAATAACTGAACAACAGATAGCAAATAAAAACCAAGAGCCAGAATAACACTGAGGAGACAGCTAGGTGGCACAATGGATAGAGCACCTCCTGGAGTCAGGAGGACCTGAGTTCAAATCTGTTCTCAGACACTTAATAATTACCTAGCTGTGTGACCCACTGCCTAGTAAAAACAAAACAAAACAAAACAAAAAGAATACCACTGAACTAATATTTGTGATACAAGTAGATTTGCCTTTGGTCTACTCTATTGCTTGCAAAGCTAACAAAAAGGAAGTTAAGAAACAGAATCCAAACAACCCTTTGAGAGGTCCATGGAGCAAACCAGTAGGATTCCATCTGTGCACCTTGATTACAAGGGTCCCTGGGAAAATAGCATCCGATGGATTATGCTATAAACTGTCTGAGGTCTTGGTCAAATAGAATGGGCATTAAAATATGAATGAATTCATTGATGTTGAGGCCTCCCAAGGGAGAAATTTCCCTTTACTAATTCAGGTCAGTGCCTTCTTTTCAACTTCTAGCCTTAGACAAGCTGCCTTGAATCCTGAGAGTTTGACTTTATCATGAGGTCAGAGATGGTTTGAATTCTTGTCCCCACCCTCTTGGTCATACCAAGTTCTATTAGGCTTTTGAGTGCCAGAAGCACATGCATCTGACAGGTTTTCCTCTCTACTCTTAAACTTTGTTTTTTGTTAAATCCTACTGAGTTTACAAAAGGCTTCTCTGCGCCCCCCCTACCCCCACTATTACTGTGTCAGATCCTTGAAACAGATAGAAATGGAAATTTATTGGAAAAAATGTGAGCCTAAGTTGTTGATACAGGGTTATACCAATCTAAAGATACTTTGATTTCCAACTGTGTAGGACAAAGGAAATGGATTAGCAGGTGGTGTAATAAATACAAGACAACAATGAATAAATTACAACTGTAATTGGTGATTCCAACAAATCACATTTAGAAAATGTACTCTATTTTCTTAGTTGTCTAAAGAACCATCCTGCATGAATGTTTTAAATCAAAGAGCTCTTATCACTGAGAAGGTTGGAGTTTAATTTGATGATGGGAAAATAATTGAATTACTTCAAGGGAAAATAGACTGGCATTCAATAGATGTTGAAACAGCTGCAATAATATACCCAGTCTGTTATATAAAATCAACACTGTCACCCAAAAGGTGGGGCCATAATTACTCTTCTCAAAAAGCAGTCTTCCAGGGGCAGCTAGGTGGCACAGTGGATAGAGCATCAGTCATGGAATCAGGAGGATCTGAGTTCAAATTTGACCTCAAACACTTAATAATAATCTAGCTGTATGACCTTGGGCAAGTCACTTCACCATTGCCCTGCAAAAGAAAAAACAAAAACAAAAAAGCAGCCCTTCTGAAATAGCCTTCCTGCCTATCCAGCTACCAAGTTGCAAAATCCCAAAATTAAATAATCTGAGTTGGAGGGGACCAGTCTTTATCCCTTGACATTATACCTAAAAAGTGGTCTTCCAATCTCTACATGATCACTTCCAGTGACAGGGAACTCTCACTTTTTTGTGTGATATTTCATTCCACTTTGAATCAGCTTTCTTTGTCAGGAAGTTCCTCCTCATGTTGCCTAACTGTGCTCATTTACAATATTTGCTCACTATTTCTTTTTCTATTCTCTAAGGCCAAATAGAAAAAGATGGATCCCTATGCCCGGGATTAGGGACATTCCAACAACACTTCTGAAAAGGAACCAAAGGGGTCATGGGGAAAGGAACATGTTTGTTTTGCAGCTTCAGCCTTGATGCCTTTCTCCACTCCATTTCTTTGAGTAAGCTTCAAAGAGTCTGGAGGATAGTAGATTTTCCATCTTTCCATCATCATCTTCTCATCATGTCTCTGACATTACCTGATTGGGATCCCAGAATAGACTGAAAGATCTATTGCTCTTCAAGGATCCCAGGAAAGAAATTACATTATTCCTAAAAACGAACTTCTTAAGTCCCCTCACAAAGAAATGAAAAGGATTTCCAGCTACCAGGAAAGCTGTCTTACCATATTGCCACAAATGCTCCCTAAGCTTGAGCCTAATTTCTTCTAGACTCTATATAATCTTATGGGAGGTCATACATATCACACTCTTGTCGTCATACCACCTCAATGCATAACCCTTTCAAAAAGCTAGTTAAGTCTAATTGATATCAATAGACAATTGTAAAGGAGAAACACACTGGTAGGGGCTCATACACTATGTAGAGTTAGAAAAAGAATCCTTCATCCAGAGATACCCCTAGCATCTTAAGGGGTATCAATGCTCTAAGAACCTAATCATTCATTTCATGGAGGATCCTTCAGAAGCTATAAAAGCTACACCTGTCTTTTCTACCTATAAAACATCTCTATGTTCCTTCCTTTTCATTGCTGTCAATTTTGTTCAGATGTTCATTAAAAGGGGAGAAGCTGGACAATTGTAATAACCTCCAGTTTTCTGTCTCCAGTCCCCCCTCCAATGCATCCTTCACACAGTAGCCAAAAATGATGTTCCTAAAGCAGAAGCCAGCTCAAAGCATCCTCTGCTCAAAAATCTTCAGTGGCTCCCTACCAGTGACTAGCAAAATACAAAATTATCATCAAGCTTTGGAAATTTTCCATATTCTTGTTTCTGCCCATTTTCCCAATTTTATTTCATATTTCTCTCTTTCATGAAATCTACCTTCTAGCCCAACTGTACTATTTAATGTTTGCCAATAACATCCTGTCCTTCCCAAGTCTATGAATTCTTATTGTAAAGAATATGAGAAAGCTAGTCCAAATAAGGATAATTTAAATTACTGAAGTATAGATGGAAGAAAATTAAAGTGTTTATTATTGAATTAAATAGTCAAGTATATAGAAACCTCCCTACACCTCATCAAACTGGTGTGAACACAATCATTTTCCCAAATAATATTCAGTTTCATAGACCGGGCTCTCCAATCAAATTTTATTTTCCCCTCTGTTCAAAATTTGTAGTCACTGAAAAATCCCTCAAAGACATGTCTAGAAATCATCACTCCCATCTCTACCAACTGAAATTTTTTTTTGCAAGTCAATGGGGTTAAGTGGCTTGCCCAAGACCACACAGCTAGGTAATTATGAAGTGTCTGGGTCCAGATCTGAACTCAGGTACTCCTGACTCCAGAGCCAGTGCTCTATCCACTGCACCACCTAGCCACCCCTCTACCAACTGAAATCTTGCAAGATTCATTTCAAATAGCATAAGATTTCCCAGATTCCCCCAGTTCAAAGTTTTCCCTCCCCTCCTGAAATTTATTGTGTCCCTCTTCAAAATTAACAGATAACTTTGTTTGTGACCTTGGGCAAGTCGCTTACTTTTTGTCTGCCCTGATTTTCCCATTTATAAAATAAAAATAATAGCTTCAACTTCCTGGGGCTGTTGTGAGGATAAAAGCAAATATTTGAAAAGTATTTTGCAAACCTCAAAGCATTTTAGAAATGATGCCTATTATTCTTGTCATCCCACTAAAGCCCTTCTCTAATTTCTTTTTGAGGCAAAGAAACCAGTTCTGGGCTCTGAAAAATACTTCGAAAGCTGGAAAGTCTGAGTGTAAGTCTAATGATGGACTGCATATTTCTTATCCAAGGACTAGCCTAGCTAAGTTTATAGAGGTTCATCACCAGGCTTCTACAAAGTGATACACTTTTTTAGCTCCAGAAATCTTGAATACTATGCATAGCCATTATCTTGGGTGGGTTGCAATCTGCATCATCAGTCAGTCTGTTAGCATTTATTACCTCTTACTATTTGCCAGCCACCATTCTAAGCATTAGGAAAAAAAAAGGTCAAGGAAACAGTCCCTGCTTTCAAGGACTCATAGTCCAATGTGCTAAAGGAGGGCATAGTCACCTAAAGAAAATCCAGATCTTAGACAGACTGAAATGCTCATTATATAGTCAACAAACATTTATTAAACATCCTCTAGGTTCTAGGAACTTTGCTTACCAATGGAGAAAGAAGGCAAAAGTACTGTCTAGTCAGAGGTAGGCACAGAGAAAAGGGCAGCTACGTCAACATACCCTGGAGGACTGTTCTGATTGGTCCTTATCCTTAGGGAGGTTCCTAATACTAGAATTCTCAGAGTAATCTGTATAAAGTAGGCACCTAATAAATATTTGTTGAATGAGTAAATGAATAAATAAATTTAATCATTTTCTGACTCATATTTTATTTGCATATGTATTGCTCTCTTCCTTCCCCCCATCCCCCAGATTATAAAGTCCTAGAGGACAGAGGCTGGGTATTTTTTCACCTTCTTTCCACAGTATATGGCACAGAGATTTATTTTCAGTAGGCATTTAATAAATTGAACTAAATTCTGTGATTAAGTTTCACAATTTTGATAACAAACCTCAAATTTTTCAAGCTAAGAGAAGACCTTCAAAAATCTAAAGAAATGTCTACTTGAGTAAACTAGAATTATTATACTGTCATGAGAAATTAGAGAAAAGAATTGAATGGGATGAGCCCAAAAGAAGGAACTCAAATTTCAATTCACCCAAAATAGAATTGTCTTAAAGATAAGACTAATTATCACTGAAAAAAAGATATTTGTTCAACAATAGTAGCATTTGTGGCATTTCTGAGAGGTAAAGAGGTAGGTAAGAGCAAAGGACTATGGGTGTGGAATGTCTTGCCTACTGTCAGACATGGTTAATATGTTAACTGGTTCTGGAGAACAGTTTTTTAATCTTTTTTTTTAAATATTTGCTAACCAGAGATTCCTGATTGGATTGATGAGGGAGAATGAGAGGGAGAATAAATGAGATTTAAAAGTAAAAGGCATCAATGAAAATAAAATAAAACAAAACATTTTTTAAAGAAATAACATTTTGTCAGGACAGTAGCATCCTAAAATGAGGTAAGTTTTTAGAACATGCAAAAATATAATCCAACAGGCTAATCTCATTTTTAATCTTTGGAACTGCAAGAGGGAGTTTCCTATATGGAGGTGTTCATTCACCAAATTTAAATATGTTAGGTATTTTCTACAGGTTGCTTATTAGATAGTAAGGTCTTTGATGGCTGTAACTATATCATAACTAAATTTTATATATCTTCAAGGACCTAACACATTGCTGTGTTTTTGTATTTTGTGCTATCCTGTCATGTTACGAATTTCACTATATCACTACTTAACTAGAAAAATATATTTAAGAATTCTAGGGGGTGGGGGGCAGCTAGGTGGCATAGTAGATAAAGCACCAGCCCTGGAGTCAGGAGTCCCTGAGTTCAAATCCAGCCTCAGACACTTCATAATGACCTAGCTGGGGGGCCTTGGGCAAGCCACTTAACCCCATTTGCCTTGCCTAAAAAAACCTAAAAAAAAAAAGAATTCTAGGGGGTGACTAGGTGGTGCAGTGGATAGAGCACCGGCCCTGGAGTCAGGAGTCCCTGAGTTCAAATCCAGCCTCAGACACTTCATAATGACCTAGCTGGGGGGCCTTGGGCAAGCCACTTAACCCCATTTGCCTTGCAAAAACCTAAAAAAAAGAATTCTATAAATATTTGTTACCACTAAATTTCTATTATAATATCTCATCATGATATAAAGATGGCCTATGTAGCTGAAACCTATTACAACGTATTATAAGCTCTGTCACAGGGAAGCAAGAGGGTACCATGGATAGAGTGACATTCATCAGGAAGACCAAAGATCAAATCCAATTTTATACACTTACCACTCATATGACCCTGGACAAGTCACTTAACTCTATTTATCTCAGATTTTTCATCTGCAAAATGAAATGGAGAAGGAAATGGCAAATCACTCCAGTATCTTTACCAAGAAAACTCAAAATAGGGTTACAAAGTGTCAGACGTGACTGAAACAACAACAAAATGTTATTGATTTGAGAATGGATTGTCCCATCCATGAACCAGCCTAGCTCAGTCAGAGAAGTTCATCAACATAAGGTAATGACTTTTTTGACCACAAAAAAAGTACAAAAAAGATTTTGAAAAATTCGTTTAAGCACAGTGTCATCCATTTCCATTTACCCACTGGTCAAAACATGGAATGGAGGATACTAAGAATTACGAAGCTTTCAGACCATCCACAAACATTAATTTAATTACTGATATTTTAAAGATAATACCATTATCAATGAACTGGCATCCTTTGGAGAACTCTATACCATTCTTGGATAAAATTAAATCAAAACTCATTTTTTTTAAATTGTAGCCAAGTGAAAAGTACAATTCACTGGTTCACCTCGAAGAAATAAAGAGGCAAAGTAAGTTTTAACCAAGAAATAATATTTAAGGAAACACTTGTGATATTGCTTACAGTGCCAACTGTGGACACAAGAGAAAAGATCACCAAAGGAAAAAATGGAAACTTTTGTGTCAAAATTTGCCTCAGGAGATTTAAAAAAAAAGAGAACTTTCATGAAAAAACCTTGACTATCTTGTGGCTCCAACACAAAAGTAGCCATGTAGAAGGATGACAGAATCTGTATTAGAAAATATGATTCAAAATCTATGAATAAAAAGAGGCAAGATATGGAAATCTCAAAAAAATCAGAACAATCAGAAAACAAAGAGGAAATCATTCCAGAATCGACTGTTTGTGAGCAATGACTGATAAGAACAAAGACCATATCACTAATAGAAGAAAAGATAAAGATTATTATTATTAAAGATGACGATGATCATAATGACAATAAGGTTGATGAGAATGAGGATGGCAGTAGAAGAATCAAGTCATGACTCTCTTCCAGGAGGTTCTGCAATGTTTTGGGGCAGGATATGTCCAAAATGATGCTATCCACAAACCCGAGCATCTGAAGGGCATCTCCATTGATAGGGATTTCTTCTCAACTTGAAATCTGTACTGGATATTCTCTAGGACAACAGCAAACAGAATATTCTTCTTCTTGGCTTTTGCTTTGCTTTGTTATTATATAATATTATAATTATAACATATATATCTTTCAATCTTTCAATTAGTCTTAAAAAGTCTTGACATATGCATAGAAGACACCTCACTGGAAAAGGTCCTTAAGATAAATGCTTGGCAGAGGCAGCTAGGTGGTGCAGTGGATAGACACAAGCCCTGCAGTCAGAAAAACCTGAGTTCAAATTTGACTTCAGACACTTAATGGGCAAGTCACTTACCCATTACCCACAAAGATAAGTGCTTTTCTCTGCAATATCATATGCAATCTTTTATATTCAACGATGGAATCCTGCCATTCTCTACCTCCCTTGGCCAATTATGTGACAAATAAAATATGGTCTACTAAAGAATATCACTAACATAAACCTGTCTGTTCCCTATTAATATGGTCAGCAAGGATGACTTCAATATGTATAGAAAATTATGATTAAAAATTTTATGTAGTTGAGAAGGTCAGAGTTGTTCTCTTAGTAATCTAACCATACACGTGGGAAAAACCAAGTGGGTGAAACATTTCAATTGTCCAGATTATGACATGTAATTATATGAACAAGCTATCATACTCATCTTTATGTGTGTTTTGTGTATTTATAAAACATTCACATTGATATTTATATATAAAACGTCTTATAAGACTAAGTTTTAATACCTTAAAACTACACTAAGACTTTTGGGACAGCCTGTATATGGTGTGTGTGTGTGTGTGTGTGTGTGTGTGTGTGCCAACACTTACATACATACCTATATGCATAGGTTTGTATGATAGGCAGCATAAATGGACAATGATTTGAGTTCATAATTAAATAGGAAGAGAGTAGATTGGCTTGCCTTTGGAAAATGGTAAATATTCTTTAATAATCTCCAACTTCTCACAGAAAGAAAGGCTCATCTTTTTAAGACCCCTTCCAAGCATTTCAAAACCATGCTTGCTGCATTCTGACCATCCTTATCCTCCTTCCTCTGTAAGTCTTTTCCCTTGGGATTCTGGACTCACCACTGAGAAGTGAAGTTTCCTCTTATCTTGCCCTAAACTACTTCATACTATTTCCCAAGCACCTCCAAATCACACTGCCACATTCCCCACTGTAGGTTTCTAAATTTGGGTGTGGTTATTCAGTCATTTTTCAGCCATATCCAACTCTTCATGGCCTCATTTTGGGGTTTCCTTAGCAAAAATATTGGAAGGGTTCCTCATTTCCTTCTCCCGCTCATTTTACAGGTAAGAAAACTGAGGCAAGCAAGGTTAAGTGAGTTACCCAGGATCAAACGGTTAATAAGTATCTGAGATTGGATTTGATCTCAGGTCTTTCTGACTCCAGATCCAGCACTCTATTCACATTGCAGTGCTTCTTAGCTTTCTCTAAACCAAGCTCATGTTTACAAATTGTCTTCCCTATTTGAATGTTCTTGAGGGCAGGGACCTAGTATAATATTTGGCACATAATAGGTGTTTAATAGATCTCTTTTTAATTTTTTTAATTTTTTAGTTCATTTGTCTACTCCCATTATTATTCAATTGCACTGAACACTTGAAGCTTGCAGAATTAAAAATAATTATCACACAGAGGGCCTTGGGGAAGTGTGTGATGACTGGGAGACTGCAGTGTGCAAAAAATAAGGAAACACAGCTAGATGACTCAAAAATTAGAACCCTAGACTTGGAGCAGGAAGACTTGGGTTCAAACCCAGCCTCAAACCCAGCTAAGGGAATGTTTAAGTGACTGGACAAATCACTTCATCTCTGTCTGCCTCAGTTTCTTCATCTATAAAATATCTAATTGCACCTATCTCCCAAGATTGTTATGAAGATCAAGCAAGATTATATTTCTAAAATGCTTTGCAAACTTTGAAGCACTGTTCTCATGCTAGGTAGTAGTAATAGTGGTAGCAGTAGTAGTAATAGTAGTAGCAGTAGTAGTAATAGTAGTAGTAGTAGTAGTAGTAGTAGTAGTAGTAGTAGTAGTAGTAGTAGTAGTAGTAGTAGTAGAAACCATAAAGAAGACAGAACATCATCAAAGAACTGAATGTTCAAAAGAGAAGCTGGGCTGGTCACATGATGAGAGTGATGGATCCCTGGGGGTAGCCCTTCATTCTATCTTCACCTTAGCAGGATTCTTCCTGCAAGGTAGACCTCCAGGACTTTGTAGGAGCCCTTTTGGTGAACTTAGGATGGGTACAAAGAAATTGCTTATGAGTTATAATATCAAAGAAACCATCTATCTCAATTATGAATAATTTATACTTTGCTATATACATTTGTATCACATATATATTACAACTGATCTATTTCATATATGAGTTAGATAACTCCCCAAGGTTTACAAAACATTTTACAAACATTACCTTACTTGATCAACCTCTTTTCCATCCATCAGATCCAACCTTCACCCCACCTCTACAACTACCAAGCTCAGTGATAGAGAAGAGGAATGATGTTTCCTTAGCCCCAAGAAGTCCCACATGCAGGATCCATTCCTAGCAGGGTATTTTCTTGGCATTCACCAATGAATCTGTGTGTGGGTTTATATTGATATGTATCTGCATTTAACTATACGTTGCCTCAGTTTATTGTGTAGAAGCTCCATGAAGGCAGAGATAGTATTGCTTTTGTCTTTGCATACCCATTGCCTGGCAGTGGTAGAAGTTGATTGTTTATTTATTGATTGCTCCAAAGACAAAAACTCAACAACATTTTCCCTTGGAGAGGGGGAAGGAGGAGATGACAAATACACAAATGATTTAGTACAAAATACATACAAGATAAAAGTGAGTGGGGGGAGGCACTAGGAGTTGGGGACACCAGGGAAGTCTTCAGGTAGGAGGGGACACATGAGGGAGCTATGAATCCTACATCTTGGCAGTCAGGAGGGAGTGCCTTCAATTAATAAATCAATCACACATACTGTGCCAGACACTGTGCAAGGTCTGAGGAGGGAAAAAAAAATCAGTCCTTGCCTTCAAGGAGCTTACATTTTAATAAAATTTAAAGCCTAAAGACAAGGGAGCTCATTTTATCTCATCTGCAAAAGAGGATTCATCATAGCACCTACCTTCCCCAGTTGTTGAGATAATATTTGTAAAGTGATTAGCTCATAGGCTCCTAATCCTTATTCCTTCCTTCCTACAGGCAAAGAGATAGGAGATAGATTGCATTGGAAAAGCAACAACCAGTAATTAATAAATGTTTGCTTAATTGAATTTAATCATTGGCCAAACTTCTTTTTTAAATACTGTTATTATCTTTGTCATTAGTATGTCGGTATTTTTCAGTTATTCATATTATCCTTACTCCAAGATCTGGACCATAAACAAAGTGAGTTGGGAAAATTCCCATGATGCTCAGTGGCCACGTTCAATTCCCAGGGGGTTAACAGGCAATCCCCATTCTTTATTTAAGTCAAAAGAGACAGGGCGGCCTTCGGTTCACCATACAAACTTCTAATTACCCACTAAAAGAGGCCAGTGCAAGCTTGTCCATCATGACTGGGGATACTCAACAGTCAGTCAGTCAATAAATATTTATTAAGTACCTACTAATCTGGTGACATAAAGCAAGGTAAAAGAGAGCTTTTCTCTGTGTCTTTCCAGGAGCTCCCCATTCTCCTAATAATAAATGGAAATTTTGGTGTCAGAATAGAGAATCCTTCCGACCTGTAAAGCGGTGATGCAGCCATTGGTCTCTTAGGTGAGACTCTTCCATCCTCCCTCTTCCTCTGCCCAAAACACAATGCCCTGGCCGGAGAACAAGAAACCAGAGGAAAGTGATAATGAACCCA